>NC_142034.1:102050131-102202988 GCF_982192425.1 Myodes glareolus | reverse complement strand
TGACGACACCCCACAGTGAATCCAGTCACTCCTCCTGAGTCTCGAGCAAACGACAGGACTCTAGTAGTGATTGTGTCCCTGTGATAGATTTTCCTGGTAACCTTTCGCCGTACTTTAGAATTATCATCCAGATTTGAAGTTTAAATGAGCCACAGCAAACACAAGTGCATGCACGTACACACACACACACACACACACACACACACACACACACACCGGCACACAGAGATATACATAGACACACAGAAACACACACACATACACACAGACACATACACACATATACACACATAGACGCACAGACACAGATACACATACACACAGATACACACAGAGACACACACAGGCACACACATAGACACACATATATACACAGACACACATAGACACATATATACACAGACACACATACACAGACACATAGACACACACAGATATAGATACACAGACACACACATAGACATACAGACACACATGCATACATACAGACACATACAGAGAGACATACATAGACACACACACAGGCACACACTCATACACCCCTATTCCAGCCAGTCTTTTTAAAATTTCGTGTGAGGGAACACTGGGCTTCCTCTCAGGGAACTATTATTGCAAAAACATGGGCAACAGCCAAAGTATCTTGAGCTCCAAGGTCAAAGTGTTCACTGTGGAAAGCATCCAGTGTCTCTGTTGTCCTCAGGGTACCTGGGAGTTCTTTTGCCCTTCTAGCCCCTCTTTTGAGTCCTTTCCTCCTTCCCCCAAATTCCAAATTATTCCCGGATCCCCAAGCCCTCCATGCTTCTCCTTGCCTCTAGCCTTACAAAAACCTAATCTTACCCTGACTGATTTGCATGGCAGTCTCTTTCTGGAAGACTCAGAGTTCATAGATGCCAAAAGGAGCATGTTTCTTATCACTAAATAAAAAATATAGATGCCTTCAAAAATGTGTGAATGAGTAAAGAAAACAACAATAACAAAACCCAAACCACCAGTTCCTTCTCTTTTCCCATCACCCCTGCTGAGGATCAAGAGCTAGTAAAAAAATGCAGATGTCTGCCTGCTAGGTTATATGTGGGAGATATCTCAGATGTGTTGAGGATCCCCACACCCAAAAATGCTGGGGACTCAAGCAGGATGAGCTAAGGACTCCCCCAAGAAATGCTGGGGACTCCCCCGGAAGTGCAGAAGTGCTGAGGATTTCCCCTGGAAGTGTTGAGGACTCAGGCAAGTAAGAGGCTGATTCTTCTCACTTTAAATGGTACAACGTCTTCTGAGAGCTGTGTCTCTTCCGTCTCTTCCGGGGCTGGGCATTCTTGGATTGGAAGGGCCTAGAAAGTCTTGTGTCACTCGCTCTACCCCTAGCTTCCCTGACTTCCTGCAGTAAGGATACCTTCCTGGAAACACTGAAGAGTCATTAACATCTGAGGACTGTGCACATAATTTAATTGTAACAATTCTCTGATGACGTTACCAACCCTGTGCTATTACACCTGGTAGATGTCAAAACTGGAACACAAAAGGAAATTCCACAACTTCTCTACCTTAAATCTCAGCTTCAGATGGTGATAGTAATGGGACCAGTCACAAATGTCAATAGGACGGTGATGGATTTGTTTAAGAAAACAAATAAAAATAAATGACAGTGCCTGAATATAGTAGCATTTGTGTGATTTTGTTAAATAAAATATGTGGACTAGGGAGATGGCTCAGCAGCAACGTGCTAGCAAGGTGATTTGTGGGAACCTGAATGTGATTTCCAGAACCCATGTAAACAGGGCATCTGACAGTGAAGCCTGCACAAGGCAATGCACCTCTAGAAGAGAGAACTCAGAACCCTTGACAAAGATGCCATGTCCCATGGGTCATCATCACTAGAGACATGAACATGAGAAAGCCTTTGCTGGGGCCAGTCTTCTCCCAAGAAGGGAGAAGATAGTATGGTCTGGCCACAACTCAAGTTTCTCCTGTTCCCGGGAGAACCTGGTCTTTGTCCTCCCAGCAAGAATTAGCTTCCGTCAGGAAACAGACTTAGCAGTCCCATTTGCCAGCGCTCCTTTCTAAGATAAACCCGATGGTGCTGTGACCTCTTTGTAAGAGGCTAAGCTGACGCTGGGATGTGTAATGCCAAGCTCTTTCTTATGAAAATGATATTCAATGCTTCACACCAGCTCAGGGCTCCACACAAGCTCAGGGCTTCACACCAGCTCAGGGCTCCACACCAGCCCAGGGCTTCACACCAGCTCAGGGCTTCACACCAGCTCAGGGCTCCACACCAGCTCAGGGCTCCACACCAGCTCAGGGCTTCACACCAGCTCAGGGCTTCACACCAGCTCAGGGCTTCACACCAGCTCAGGGCTACTCACACCTGCTCAGGGCTTCACACAAGCTCAGGACTCCACACAAGCTCAGGGCTTTACCCCAGCTCAGGGCCTCCTCTTTGCCAAGGCTCGCTCTCTAGTCCACTGCAACATTTGTTTTCTGCTTTCCATCTATTTCCAGTTCAGAAAAACAGCAAAAGATATGCACGTTTTTGTAGTCTTGCCCAATTTATGCTTGGGGATACAAAGAAAAAAAAGAAACAGAAAGTATGGATCTGATGCTTAGTGTGTGCTGTAGGGCATGAGAAATAGCAAAATCATAAAACATGGTCCTTGATCTCCCTGAAGGAGGTTATAATATACTCAAACAAATTAAAAACGGAATGAGAAAGTATTTGAACCACAGCTCACTACACTGGGAAGAAGGCCACAGGGCAGGAACTATCTGACTGGGAAATGATTCGTACAGGCTGTAATCACTGCTGAGAAATGTAACATCACTCTCCTTTTGCAATCTGGGTTGAGTTTACCAAGTTGGCTTAATTCTAAAGAGAGGTGTGGTATGTTCAGGCAAAAGACAAAGACAAAAAATTCTTTGTACTTGCATCTTGAAAGGAATCAAGGCAGTGTTTCTTTTAACCAGATTTAACCAGACTGCCAGTGTCCTGGTTTATAATCCTGGATCTTCATGAGACAACTTTAAAGAAAAGATATTTTGGGAATTTATGAATCTTATGGAGTAAGACCCATTTTGTGTGTGTGTGTCCTCACAAACTAAAGGGAGGGGAAACTCAACAATACATTGTGTTTTAGGAAGTGACATTAGTGGCTTTAGAAAGGAAGCAGTTATATAATTCTGGAGGCTCTTGGTGGGCAGAGGGCTTCAGATGAGTCTGTGTTGGTGCTGGGTAGACAAGAGATAATACGCATCTTCCATGCATTGTGACTGTGTACGGTGCTGGAGTATGTTGGAAAGGAAGGAGTTCGGCCAAGATAACCCTTCCTGCCACTCTGTCCCCAAGGCTGACTCACCACAACTGCTATCTTGGGTGATGAACTTGCTGGTTGATAGAGTGCTTGATATTTTTCCTCTCATGATTATGCATGTTCCCCTTCTTATGTAAAACTCTGAGACCTTCAATGAGTCATTTTGTTTATGAAAAAGAAACTGTGGAAATCTCTATCCATCAAAGCAAAGCAAATGCAGGGAGGATTTCTATGTGCTTGTTGCTGAGTGAGAAACTGAACACAGATGCCTTTGAGAGTAAATATGCGTCACTTAAATGGTGCAGTAATCACATTCAATCTTTTTCCTACAAATAATGAAAGCACTAAAAACTGGAACTCTGGTAGAAGCCAACTCTAAAACCATGCCTAGGGACACTTCTGTCACCCTGTGATCTTTGGGGAGATTATGGTTCTGAGAGGGAAAATAGCTAAGCATAGGATTAACCCAGGATTAAATATTAGAAAGGTATACAGCAGGCAGTGGTTAATACTGAAACCTGAAATTGGAAAAAGCAATGGGGGGCATGCTTAGCCCCAAATGAGGCATCTATATCATACCACATCCCCTCCAAGGCTCAGAGAATGTAAGAAAGAGGGACCAGAAAGATAGACAGAGCCAGAGGTCAGAGGAGATTGTTGTGACATGACAGGGCCATAGCACTCTCAAACTCACAACAACTACAGTTGCCAGGAAACGACCTTTGCAAGATCAAAGTGGTCACCATTCCAGCAAGGACAGGGAAGTGTAGGCAGAGGCTTCTTGTTTGTTCCCGGCCACCCAGACCTGAAATGATCACATGGAAACTATATTAATTGCAATACTTTTCGGTCAATAGCTTAAGTATTTTTCTGACTAGCTCTTACATCTTAAATTAACCCATTTTTATTATTTTATATTTTACTATGAGGCTCGTGGTTTATCTATAAGGTTCCCAGGCATTTGTCTCCTTTGGTGGCTACATGGCATCTGCCTGACTCTGTGTTCTTTTTTCCTCTCTCTTTGTTTGGAAATCCCACCTATTCTGCACTGCAGTAGGCCCAAAGAAGATTCTTTATTAAACAATGGCAACAAAACAGATTCAGAGCATACACAGGAGAATCCCACATCACCTCTCCTTTTCTGTCTAAATAAAAAGATTTTAGCTTTAACATAGTAAAATTACGTATAGCAAAACAGGTATCATGTAAGAATTATAGTTGCAATATTCATATCTAATTCATGTTTTATTGTAACTAAGAAAAACTATAATTATAACTATCTATTTTTTAATTTTATTAAAGACCCCAGAAGGATATAATATTGCCTATGTTAACAGGAAGTACATTGTAAGTAACTTTCAAAACTCTAGAATTGACAGAGACATCTCACTATCTGGACAGTCACCCAAAGTTCTTTTGTAACATCTATCTTTAGCGTACAGGCCCATAGTATCTGACAGAATCTTCCATGAAGCAGGAAATCTGAAGATCTCTAATTCCTTGTGCTGGCAAAGTTTATCAGTTGTTTTGTGTGTGTCTATGTTTGTGTGTGTGTGTGTGTGTGTGTGTGTGTCCATCCTGCAAAACGTCTGGCAGTTCTCTCATGAAGTAGAAACTTCAAAGGACCATTTCACCTTCTTTTGGCAAATTTAGCAGTCATTTTTTTTCTGTGAGTCTTGCACGTCCAATTCATACAGCATACCATCAAGCAGTCCAGGCAAGAGCAGTTTCTTGCCCCAATGGCTAACCAATTCCATAAGGAACCTCTTTGATGCCCATCATCCTCTTGAAGTACATTGGTGCTGCTAGGAGCAGATGTGTCTCATTGTTATGAAAAGTCCTAAGTTCTTAAAACATTTAAATGCCATATTTTGTAAGTCTTTGAAAGGTTTGAAGAACTATCCATTTGAAATGTATCTCTGTACATCTAGAAAACCTAACTAACATGGCTACAAGCTTGACTAATATAAATGACTATCTATTAGCCTGTATTTTTAATCATACATTACAATTTTAAATGGGATGCACAAACACAGTACCTTAATCAAGAGCAGAAATATACATATAACAAAATCAACCCTGAAATTTTATCAATAAACCAAGATACATACCAATGCAATGTATTTATCTCTATATTAAATATCCCTTTAAATGAACACAGACATTTATAGACAATATTTGGGAATTTGTGTGTAGCTTTTTCTAAACTTCTTGCTGTTTTTTGTTGGGCAAAATATTTGGGGGTTTATAGAGACCTTCAGGGGGTCTTGATCCATCAAACCACATAAGTCTGGAAGGAATTCACAGGTTCTTACCTTCTGTGGAAACAAAAGCTGAACCTCTTCTCCAAAGCAACATATCCTTAGACTCAAATTTTGAAGTCAAGATACCTTTAAAATATATAGGTTGGTTTAGTGTAGCCACCAGTACAATAAAATGTCTCTCTGTACTTAGCTCATTTACAGTCAAAAAATTCAAAGAAAACTCAATAGTATAAATAATCCAAACTCTCTGTGTATATTCCTTCTTTGTGTGGCTTGTGTTTTTTAACTCTATTACTTTTTTTTACATGTTTAATATTCATTTTATTATCTTTACTTCTATAACCTATGACTGTCTGCACTCTTTTATATTATAACTGTCTATATTCTTTTTCCTCTCTCTCTCTCTCAAGTCTATATACATTTATCCAACACTGTGACTCATTTAGAGGTCTTTTCCATCTGAATTTGTCTTTATTGTGTGTATCTGTAATTATTTTTTGACTAGGAGCACTTTTTTTCTTTTAAATGTTAGGAAGACATGACTAGGACTAACTCTGAGGCTTTGCCTGTTGGCTTCACCCAGTCCAACTTGCTGGAGGCTTGTTTACTGCCTCTGAAAGTCATGCACATGGCCCCAGCTCCAGGGTCCATGTCATCATTAAACAATTTGTAACACACTGCTCATAGACCCCTTTTAAATACTCAGCCTCCTGAAGGAACCCGAGTTTTTCACACAACTGACACAAACCAGGAAGCCTTCTTAAAGGAGCCATGCAGTTTTTGCTGCTACAGCAGAGTCAGAAAGATGTCTCTTAATGGAATTGTGCTTCTGCTTGCTTCTAGCAAACAGAGTCCACCCGCAAAAATCCTGCTACCATGAAGGCGTGCTTAACTCTCTCTCTCTCTCTCTCTCTCTCTCTCTCTCTCTCTCTCTCTCTCTCTCTCTCTCTGTGTGTGTGTGTGTGTGTGTGTGTGTGTGTGTATGTGTGTGCCTAGAATTTTTTTAATCTCTCTCAGGTTTTATGTGGATGTAGCTGGCCCACATTGGCACTCCATTTTGTAGGTGGAGGCTCCTTGTTTGTTCCCGGCCACCCAGGCCCAAAATAATCACACAAAAACTATATTAATTGCAATACTGTTTGGCCAACTGCTTAAGCATATTTCTAGCTAGCTCTTACACTTTAAACTAACCTTTTTTATTATTTTATATTTTACCACAAGGCTCTTGGTTTATTGGTAAGGTTCCCAGGCATCTGTCTCCTTCGGTGGCTACATGGTATCTCCCTGACTCTGTCTTCTTTTTTCCTCTACCTCTACTTGGAATTCTTGCCTTGCTCTATTCTGCACTGCAATAGGCCCAAAGCAGATTCTTTATTAACATATTCAGAGCATACAGAGGGGAATCCCACACCAGGGAAGAGGCTCCCAAAGCCACAACCCTAGGAGAGGAGCTACTGGCAATTAATGGACAATGAGAAAAGAAGAATTTGTTTCTTCAACAATTTGGAGCAATGGTTGCCAGTGCTCCAAAAAATGATGCTCTAAACCCATGCACAAATTGGTAGCACTTACTAGATTCAGTGGGTTATTTAAAAATAAAACATATGAGTCTTGGAGTTAAATGTAGAGGGCACTCAGGAGGAGCTGAAGGAATTGAGCAGTGGGAGATATGATGTAAGCACACTGCATGCACATATAAAATTACCAAAGACTAAATAAAATTTTGAAAGATTGCAATGTCACAAGGAAATCAACTGCCATGAATGAGAACACAGAGCAAACAGAATGAGAAGTCTAAGAATTACTCCCCTTGGCTATAGGTTTGAAATTGCTAAATGAAATCATATAAGTTTGGAAATCATAATGAAAAGAACAGGTGAAGCTGTGAAAGAAACAAATAAATGTCTCAGGCAAAATGAAGAGATTAAAATGAAAACATAAAGTGAAATATCACCAATTAAGGAACAAATGACTAGAGAATGAATCTTCATGTGGATCAACCAGTTCCAGCCCACAGAGATAACTAAATATGAAGACAAGGTTAATAACCTACAGGATAGACTGGCAGTGCTCTGTGTTAAAATTTTCAGGACAAAATGAGCTACTACAGGTCATTAGGGAATTGCTAATTACAGCAATCAGATACCACTGTCAGCCTATGAAAAGAGCAAAAGCCTTGCCCAAACTCTGACAAAACTAATTCAGTCCTGTGGGTATGAGGGATGCAAAACGGAATACAGTTGGGCAGAAAGGTAAACATTTTTTACCATATAATTCAGAGAATTTAGCAAAAATTTCTCTGGATTATTGACCAATTGGGTCAAAAGTATCCACACAAACGTCTTCGCTAGTCCATGTTTGTAGTGGCTTTATTTATGACTGTACAAATTTGGAAAGAACAACATCAGCATCAATAGGTGACCAGATGAGCAATCTGTATCCAGACTGTGCAACTTGGTAATGCAAAGAAACAAGCTACTGATCCAGAAGAGATAGGGGAACACGGAAAGTCATATCAGCCGTAGAAGAAGCCAGGCTGAAATGTTTCCAGCTGACTATGTGACACTGTGCAAGGATGACACCATAGGCCAGTATTTGTCTAAGTTTGGAAAGAGTTACAGAGAAGAATGCATGACTTAAAAAATGCTAAGTTTGCTGGGTGGTGGCGATGCACGCCTTCAATCCCAGCACTCTTGAGGCAGAGGTTGGCAGATCTCAGTGAGTTCAAGGCCAACATGGTCTAGAATAACTAGTTCCAGGACAGGCTCCAACACTACAGAGAAACCCTGTCTCAAAAAACAAACAAACAAACAAACAAACAAAAATGTTAAGATGGGGGAGTTTATATTTAAAAAAATAATGGATGAAACTTTGATTTTTAAATATTTATATGTGTGTACATGTGAAGTGAGACCCATGCCAAGGCACACACATGGAAGTCAGAGAACAACTTGCAAGAGTTTGTTCTCTCTTTCCACCATCTGATTCCCAGAGATCAAGCTCAGGTCTCCAGGCCTGGCAGCAAGTGCTACAGAGCCATCTCACTGGCCATGGTGGGAACTTTCCTTCCAGAGTTAAAGCGAAGAGTCATCGGATAGAGGAATCATACTGAGACCAATATCTAAATAAACAAAGCATATTCACGTGTAGGGTCTACACCAAAATCGAAAGGACGTTCCCAGAATCTATTTGAGAGAAAATAGAGATGGTGAAATGTGAGAATGGCAGTGATGGAACACTGACCCTACAACAGCAGTTCAAATCTTAGGAAAACTGAACATGGTCACAAGGCCAGGAAGAATCACCACTAGCTTGCTTCAAACAGGAAAACAAACCAAAGACATTGGTGACACTCGGACTTCACAAAACTTAAAAACAAGACTCACTTGAAATCCGCAATGTTATAAACTTTAAAACTGCCCTTTCATTTTCCATTAGAAACCTCCTACTCAGCCTAGAGAGCAGACACAATGGAGTCATGATTCGCTTTTAGCATATAAGTTTTCTTTGATGATTAATGTCCCTGAGATAGAATTCTTAAGACTGAATCATGGAGTAAATGCCACTGCTTAGTGATTGTAAATGGCTTGTGTAATTACTAGACATTGAGATCATGGAGTTTTATTCTAAATGGGGATTGGATAAAATGCACAAAAAAGATAGTGTTGAGCATGCTGCCTTTTTATTTCCAATGAAAAGCGCACCTGTTTCCTCAGCTGCCTATTGAAGTGAGGAAGATGTTCACTTTGTAAGAGGCCATTCAGCACTAAGATGCCTTTCTTCCACTAATGTTTAGTATCTTAAGCTCATTATTGTGGGTGAGCTTTTGGAGTTGTTTAGAGTGTTCTAAACATGAGAAAGAAGAAACTAATATAGTTGAGGTCCACCATCTTCCAGTCATGGTTCCAGGCATTCTCCTCCTTACAGTCAATAGTAGCACAAGCTGTTGTTCATGAGACTTCATGTGAACCAGACTCAACTGACCCCCCCTCCCACAACTCCCTGGAATATGCACTCTTGCTGCACACACTATTCATGTAAGTGAGAGGTTCAGACATTAAGTCTTTCCACTGCAGCATGCCTATCCTGTGTGAGCCTGGGTGGGCGGGGCTTTGGGGCATGTAGAGGACAAAGGCGATAATATGGGGAGACTGTAACCACGATCAAAACTATACCAGGAACTGCCAAATTCACCACACTGTAAACACCATCTAATTTAATCCTGTCCATAATGGTAGCAAGGAGGTGTTATCCTCCACTGAGGGCCAAAGATCAGCCAAGCTCAGCAACTTACCTTAAAGTCACACCCTTGTCAGTCATGTCCATGGTCCCAACTCATAAGTATCTACACCAAGACAGGTGCTCAGGTCTTCACTGCCTGTTGGTGTTATGTTCTGTGCAGGTGAGATGGAGGAACTGGAGACACTGTGGCTTACAGGCATCTGCCACAACGAGAAGAATGAGGTGATGAGCAGCCAGCTGGACATTGACAACATGGCGGGCGTGTTCTACATGTTGGCTGCGGCTATGGCCCTCAGCCTCATCACCTTCATCTGGGAGCACCTCTTCTACTGGAAGCTGCGCTTCTGCTTCACGGGCGTGTGCTCTGACCGACCCGGGCTACTCTTCTCTATCAGCAGGGTCAGTACCCCAAGCAGTTCCTTCCTGGTACAGCAGGAAGGTCTGCAACAACACAGAGGTTTCAGAGAATCAGGCACATACTGTGTATTCCTGAGATATTTTAATATCTACCAAATCATATATATATATATATATAACCTATGTCAATCATCTATTTACCTATAATCAATCTATCATCACCATCATCATCTATGTATCTTTCATTTATCTATCACCTACCAATCTATTAACTATCCATCTATTCTCTATCATTTATTGGTCTATTCATCATCTCTATCTTCTATCTATTATCTATCAATCAACCATCTATCATCATTTACCAGTCTATTTGACACCTGTTTATCCATCATCTATATATCCATCATCTATCAATAATTTATTGTCTATCTATCTATCTATCTATCTATCTATCTATCTATCTATCTATCTGTTTGTCTATCTATCTGCTCTTTATGTATATGTATATCTATATGTCTATCTAGCTTTGTCATCTATCATATATCAATCTATCGTCTTTCTGTCATCATTTGTCAATCTATCAATCTATTTAATACCCATCAATATATGTATCTTTGAACTATCTATTATCTATTATCTAGTTAGCTATCTATCATCTATCATCATATATCTTTCCTTAAATTGATCTACCTGTTTCTTTCATCTTCCCATCTTAATGAAAAATATTTAGTTTTATATGCTGATCTTTATTGGGGGAAATGAAATAATCAGTTTAAAGTGAGTTTGTGTATTCTTAGCATTAGGTGAGTTTGAGAACTTTGGAGACTCAGAAGGTACACATTAGCTCCGTGAGGAGGATTTATTTTCTACATTCAATTACACTTGACTTGGGTTCTGTGCAAATACATATTTTCTAATTAGCATGATGGCATCTAAACACACAGATTGCTTAAAAATAACAACATGCATGCATATAGCTAGGAATTATGCCAACTTTAAACTAATTCTCCTAGCCAATTACTAAAGGCTTTTCATATCCAAATGGTTCTGGGATTATGTTAAGCAAATGCACACTGTTGCGTTTGCTTGTAAATCCAGCTTCTTTCTGAGAGAGACAGCCAAGTTGGTGGGATCATCATCATGAGACATGAACTGAGTCCGGTATCCCCACCCAAGCATGTTAGGGCTGGAAACTGTGAGGACTGGGGAGTGCAGGCGAGGCTTTGTTGGCAGAATTTGAACTTTCCCACCCTCCAGGGCAGACAGGGAAACCCAGCCACTACTGGTGCGTCCCGAAGGCTTCAAAGAGTCCAGTGGGGCAGAGGCTCCTCCCCTCCAGTACCATTTGTCTTCTAAAGCAAATCAACCTGATAGGTATGGGCAGGAGGTTCCATTATTTCCCTGCCTCCTTTCTGTATGAAGGAGAAACACAGAAAGTTCAGCCCCTGATGCTGGTTGATGTAAAAAGCCTACAGTGGAGAATTGCCGGTGATGGAAAGGTGGATGTGGATAATGGCAATCCTCCACTCATTATCCTCATGAGGTTAATATGATCACACCATATTTTGGATAAGGAAAATGGGGCCCCAAAGCTTATAAAACCGGCCCCTCATTTTACAAGGAGGTTTTTTTTTTTAAAAAAAATGCTTTCATTTTATTTTTCCTGGAAGTAACAAGCTTGCTTGCACTTTATCCATCAGGCCATAAATGGGAGGAACCGAGGAGATGACAACTTCCAAGGAGCAACACCCATGCTTGCTTTTTGGCCTTTGCACACATTTGTGAATAGTTATATGATCATGAGCATAAGCATGAGTGTACTTGTGTATACACACACACACACACACACACGACTTGTATACAGAGTTGAGTCACATACATTAGTCAAGTTCAGAGTGTGGGCTTCTTCCCAAGGGTGTTGATTTGTGATCAAGGCAGGTATTCGCTTCATAGAGGATACCTCTCCTCATTGCCAGCTCTTCCAGGACACTGGCCCTGCAGCCCAGAGTAAAACAATCACCAGACAATAAGTACATATAGGTCTCCTTACAGGATCAGTGTCTCTGGAGGTAGGAAGAGCACAGTCAGAAGTTCAAGGTGGCAGGGGAGCACAGCCAGCTGTTCAAAGTGACAGGGGAGCACAGCCAGCAGTTCAGGGTTGCAGGGGAGCACATTTCACTATGGTGGCAGGTTCACCGAAGTCTATAGGTTATCCTGAGGGAGGACAGGAGCTTGATAGAATAAAGGTACAAATTTAGAAAAAAAATAAGACTATGTTTTTCATAATACATCAAGGAGAGGAGACAAAGACCCTACCTGACCTTGACATAGAGGAAACATCAATTTCTCACACATAGGTGGAGACTCCCTCTAGATTACATATAAGATTATATTATGTGACTAATTAGGGGTTAACTAATGTGCCAGGCTCTATGAAACACATGGCATAGTTGTATAATTCTTCTGTCCACAGTCTGAGTGTTCTAGCATTCTTAGTGAAACTGACCATGACATAGAGAAGGAGACTAAAGATAAAGTAGAAGGAAGGAGGTAAGGAAAGAAGCAAGGGTGGGAGAAAGAAGGGAGAGAGGGAAGGAAACAAAAAAAGGAAAGGAGAAAAGAAGGGAGGGCTAGAGGGAGGGAAAGAGAAAGGCCAAGAATGGATGAAAAGGGGATAGAAGGGAAGGAACTTAAGGAAGGACTCTGGGAATAGGGAAGAACAGAAGGAGGGCAGAGGGAAATAAAGGAACAGATGAAAGTGTGTAACAAGGGAAAGAGAGTGGGAAGGGAAGAATGAAGAAAGGAGGGCAGAAGAAAGGAAGAGAGGGGAGAGAGTGATAGAATGAGGGAAAGGAAGAAAGGAAAGGGGAAGAAGGGATAGAAAAGGAAAGAGGGAGGAGAAGGGAGGAAGGGAGAGAAAAGAAGGAAGAAGGGAATTGGCACAGTGCTAGTTCCTGGGTTCCAGACCATAAACACAAAGCTTAGATTGACACAGTCTCAGCAAAGGTTGCTTAAACTTGAGATGATCATGCTTTGTGTGCAGCATTTTTGTAAGGCTGAAGTAGAGACTATCTTCAGACACAAAGTGCAGCTGTCCAGATGAGTTCAGACTTCACAATTCTGAGAGCATTCCTTCTGGGTTGAGTTTGATGTAGCCATGGGGCTCAGGAAAGACATGATCAGAGTCACAATGACACAAACTTCCTACTACTTTATGTCAAAGTCCGCAACAGATCTGCCTCATGAATCCATTTCTCAGGATGGCTTCCTGGCAATCCTAGGAGGAGGTAGATGAAATTCTACAGGCTTGATCCAATTGCTTTCATATAGGTATGGTGGCCAAAATCTGGATTTGAGTAGGAGAAAGCCAGGAGGTCAGAAATCTAAAGATGTTCTACCTATTACAGCAGCATGAGCAAGGAGCCCTTCCCCTGTCAACAGTAGAGCAGCTAGTTTCATTACTGGAGCTTCCTGCTGACTTGCAGGTAGCTCCAATGGCCTACCTGCAAGAGTCTCTCAGCTCTAATGGTCATGGAGTCCCCTCTCCCCAACAATTGTTACTGCTTATTTAGTCTGGGTAAAGTCCTGTGAACCGTGTAAATTTCTGGAGCTTTCTGATACTTATGAGTTAAATTTACTTCCTGAGTCTTAATAGAACATTTCAATACTGAGTAAATACTTATACATCACTGGTGTTATCTATTGAAGTAAGATAATCAGGATTCAGAACAAATTCCAATCTCTCTCCATGACTCCCACAAGAAATCCATAGCTCACTTTAGCAGGTAAAGCTCAGATGGGCAAGTGGTTTCAAACTAGTGTCATCTAGACATAGTGGTGGCCTCTGTTGATGTGTGTTTTGTGTTCCTCATTCACAGGGCATCTACAGTTGTATCCATGGTGTGCACATTGAAGAAAAGAAGAAGTCTCCAGATTTCAACCTGACTGGGTCACAGAGCAACATGCTAAAGCTTCTTCGGTCAGCCAAGAACATCTCCAACATGTCCAACATGAACTCTTCAAGAATTGACTCACCTAAAAGAACTTCTGACTTCATCCAAAGGGGGTCCCTTATAGTGGACATGGTTTCAGACAAGGGTAATTTAATATACTCAGACAACAGGTCCTTTCAGGGGAAAGACAGCATATTTGGGGACAACATGAATGAACTCCAAACATTTGTGGCCAACAGGCACAAAGACAACCTTAGTAACTATGTATTCCAAGGACAGCATCCTCTCACTCTCAATGAATCCAACCCTAACACTGTGGAGGTTGCTGTCAGCACTGAATCCAAAGGGAACTCCCGACCACGGCAGCTTTGGAAGAAGTCCATGGAGTCTCTACGCCAGGATTCTCTGAACCAGAACCCAGTCTCACAGAGGGATGAGAAGATTGTGGAGAATAGGACCCACTCCCTAAAAAGTCCTAGGTATCTTCCAGAAGAGGTTGCCCACTCCGACATTTCAGAAACTTCAAGCCGGGCCACATTCCACAGGGAACCAGATAACAATAAGAACCACAAGACCAAGGATAACTTCAAAAAGTCAATGGCCTCCAAATACCCCAAGGACTGTAGCGAGGTTGAGCGTACCTACATGAAAACCAAAGCAAGCTCTCCCAGGGATAAGATCTACACCATCGATGGTGAGAAGGAACCCAGTTTCCACTTAGATCCTCCACAGTTTGTTGAGAACATTTCCCTCCCTGAGAATGTGGGCTTCTCAGATACCTACCAAGATCACAATGAGAACTTCCGCAAGGGAGACTCTACACTGCCCATGAGCAGGAACCCACTACACAACGAAGATGGGCTTCCCAACAATGACCCGTATAAACTCTATGCCAAGCACTTTACCTTGAAAGACAAGGGTTCCCCGCACAGTGAGGGCAGTGATAGATACAGGCAAAACTCCACACACTGCAGAAGCTGCCTTTCGAACCTGCCCACATACTCAGGCCACTTTACTATGAGGTCTCCTTTCAAGTGTGATGCCTGCCTGCGGATGGGGAACCTCTATGACATTGATGAAGACCAGATGCTCCAGGAGACAGGGAACCCAGCTACTCAGGAGGAGGCCTACCAGCAGGACTGGTCCCAGAACAACGCCCTCCAGTTCCAGAAGAACAAGCTAAAGATTAACCGGCAGCACTCCTATGATAATATTCTCGACAAGCCCAGGGAGATAGACCTTAGCAAGCCCTCCCGGAGCATAAGCCTCAAGGACAGAGAACGGCTTCTAGAGGGTAACTTATATGGGAGCCTGTTCAGTGTCCCCTCAAGCAAACTCTTAGGGAATAAAAGCTCCCTTTTCCCCCAAGGTCTGGAGGACAGCAAGAGAAGCAAGTCTCTCTTGCCAGACCACACCTCTGATAATCCATTCCTTCACACGTATGGGGATGACCAACGTTTAGTTATTGGGAGATGTCCCTCGGACCCCTACAAACACTCATTGCCATCCCAGGCAGTAAATGACGGCTATCTTCGGTCATCCTTGAGGTCAACAGCATCATATTGCTCCAGGGACAGTCGGGGCCACAGTGATGTGTACATTTCAGAGCATGTTATGCCTTATGCTGCAAATAAGAATAACATGTACTCTACCCCCAGGGTTTTAAATTCCTGCAGCAATAGACGTGTGTACAAGAAAATGCCTAGTATCGAATCTGATGTCTAAAATCTTCCATCAGTGTTTATCTATAAGGAAACATATGGAATGGCCAATGTTCTGGAGGATAAATGTTAGATGTCCCATAGTACCTTGCTAGAAGGAAGAGGACTTAGGGAGGTACTTTTTTTGTTGGCTCTTTTGCACATGGCTCCATGCCATAATCTTTCACTCAAGGAATCTTGTGAGGTATGTGTTGACCACAGCACATGCCAGATAGGTGAATCCTTAACCAAAAACAAATAAATGAATATGGGCAAGTCTCCCAGACATGCCGACTGGGTATGGTGGCAATAATGGTGCATCAGATGGCAACAGTGATATTGTTGATTGCCTATTTTCCAAATTCCATGAAGGTCAATCCACCATGTAACTTCCCCATCAGAAATGCCTCAGTTTCTCTAACACAGAATAAGCAATATGGTATGCATGTATGTCTAACACAGACAATAAGACAGTTAAGAATGCATCCGCACTGTAGTAAGAATGACACGCGCAAGGACTAAGAAGTTTGGCTTGTAACAGTTCTCAGCTTTCTTGTTATGCCTTCCATTACAACCCTGGCTCAGCCCCCAAGAACTACAGGTTCCCCTCCCCCCAAAGAGTAGCAAATCAGTGTGCTCATCATATGTATGCTACTTTCATTGTAGTCTGTCCCCAAGACACATCTGGAACACATCTGTAGCCACAGGAACTCTCAGGTGGAGAGCTAGAAGAATCTCTTTGGATGTTAATGTGTATCTCTCATCCTCAGCTTCAGTGGTCTTGTTCGGCGCTGCATAAACACATTTCTGTCTTCGATATCTAGATGTGGATCTTCTGTCTATGACATAGTGGCCGTTGTAGTTTATCTTGAAGACTCTTGTGTACGTAAGTTTGCATTTCCTCCCTTCTGGTGATGACTCAGGGTTGTATAGTATCTCTTACCCGATCCCTCCCAGAGTAATCGTAACTTGTTCTGTCCCCGAAAGCCATGATGGTGTCTAATTAGCTGTGTGTTGTGTTCCTAGAGTTGTTAATGTGGTGGCATGCTCACGCAGCCATGTGTAAGCTATAAGAAGTACCGTGCCCTCTGTGTGCCCAAGGCTAGCATGGTTTTACGTTTATCTTCCTTAATGTCAGGAAACTCTATTAGACACTTCTTTCTATACAAATCTCCTCAAATCAAAAGCCTTCAGATGATAAATCACTTGTGTATCTGTCACGAGCACCCTCCCACCTAAGGATAAACTCAGTAAGACAGGGTTTTCCCTCCTCTGAAATGTGCACCATTTCCTTAGCACCAACAGAGACAGACGAGAAGTCTTCAATGCATTTGTCATTCCTGAGTCACCCACATTGTCCTGTTCTTGGCCCCCTCAAGCCTGTGTGCATATGATAGGACAGACACTCATTATTTTTAAAAAATTGGAGACAGTGAGGGGACTATTCATGCATGGAAAATTTCTTAGCACATAAATTTTCTACCATATTTTTGAAAAAGATCCAAAAGGTAGTTATGATACTTATTAGGAAAGGACATATCACTAAACAGCAAATAATATGAATTAGACATTTTATTTGCTTCTTTTCTATCAATTATTATATTTTCAATGCATTTTGACCTTGAAGTAGCTGGGATAGCTGGTGATGGTATTTTGCACAGGACTTAGCCATCTCAGTGTCTTACTCCTATGACAGAGACCAGCCTTTCCTGTTTTCCTTTGTACTAGATTTGGGTTCTCAGAGAAAAGGACAGCGCTACAGGTGGAAATTCCATCCTGTTTTTTTTCCCTCACGGGGTGTTCTGGTTTGTAGCTGGTATTGTCCTGTAGTTGGAGGCAGGGAAGTTCTTGTAGAGCTTGAGTGTGCGTGCAATGCAGCAGTGGAAGCGTTCAGCCGACCACCAGGAGTCCATAATGACATAGTGATGCCGTAAGCCGAGTGTGGGCGATGGAGCAGTGGAGGGGACGGGGACAGAGCGCAGACATCTCTGAGGCAGTGCCAGAGGCTGATAAACTTCAGAATCACATTTTCTCCCATGAATCCAGCATTCTCTCCTTCCCTAAGGTCCAGAGATGGAAAAGTCTGCATTGGAGAACCTGGAATAGTCTCCCCAGTTTCCGATCTTAAATTTAGGCTTCAGTGTCTGTAGTGTCTTTTAACTCCTTCACGTTGTTTCCCCTTTGCATTCCAGACCTGTGTTCCTCCTGCTAGGACCTCTGTCGTGTCCTCACAGAAGGGAATTTGAAGTCTCCTTAGAATACACGGTAGTGACTTGCCATAAATCCAAAGAGCTCTCTGCTTTCCTGCATTGTTCTCGAAGCCCAAGGCAGCTGCTGAATGCCACTCAGTTCCAGTGGGAGCACAAATCACACTTCTACTGCTTCCTCTAAACCTTCTCCAGAATATCCGGAGAGCAATCTTTTTATTTTCTATTAACCCCATACAAAAGAAATTAAAATGAGGATTTTGCTTCCCAAACGTACCTATTACCAGTTGTGTAATGGGAAAGAATATATATGTTTTAACACCAACCTATATAAATAACTCGTTAGTAGTTAGGGGCTGTATGGTAAACATTTTTTTTCCTCCTGCACTAATTCTCTGACTCTTACATGCGATAATTCCAAACAAGAAACTGAGAGAGTCAGTCTCCAAGTGGAAGGTGACCATGTGGACCTATTTGAAGGTAATCCAAGTGAGTGTCATTCATTGGAAAACTCACACAAGGAGTGGCAGATGGAGCCTGCCGTAGGGGGCGTTGAGGACTGAATGGGAAGACCTGAACTGTGTTAGAGGGTCCCAGTGCTAAACTCAAGCTCCAAGCTCTTAGGCTCAAGGATGCTAAAAAGCCAGCGTCCCTGAACCCAATAGTCAGCTTGTCATCTCGGAAGCTTTGGTTGTTTCCCCGTTTTGGAAAACATCCAACGTCCTGCAGATGGAAGTATTTGAACTCAAATAGCCGGGCTTCCATATCCTGCATACAAGAAAATTTTGAGAACATAACCCCAACTCTGCAAAACCACAGTGCTCTGGGAAACAGTCCAGCCACCTTACACCTGTAGGTTTCAGGCCACTTCTAGCTTCAGTGTTACAAGAAGGCAAGCCCCCAGTGATCTGTCTTCCTGTCAGTAAGACTTGCCTGGGAGCAAGGGGTGGTAACCTCACCACTGGGGACTGCTCTGTCCTCTGCATTATTGTAGCAAGCTAAATAGTGACTGCCATGCTCTGGGATTTCCCCTCCCTGCCTCAGACGATACATGAGAAGGCTTAATGTTTAACTTTCTGGTGGAAACATTAAAATCTATCCATTTCAGCAAAACCCGTCAAATCAATTCACACTTATTTTCTGGGGAGAGAAAAAGAAAATTACACCTTGTTTACAAATGAAATAGTTTCATTTAAATGGGACTTTAGCCAAAGCAGTTAATTAGTCAAACGATCCATGGTAGTCACACAGTCTCACGTTGTTTATTCTATTTGATGTGTCTACCGCTGATGTGTATTAATATTCTGCATCCTTCTCAGGAAATGACAAATGCCCTGAATTCTTTGTAAATAGAATTGCTAATGAAAAAGAAAACGAAAGTTGGTGTTAATTAAATGGTGATTAAAAATTTATCTCCCTTAAACCTAAAAAGTGCAGCTTTAGTAATTGCTTGTCATATAAATGAATACCGTGCACTGGAGGAGCTTGTGGTTTAAGACCTAAATAAATACTAATGTGAGAAGCAGAAGTCTCTGTTAGAAGAGCGGAATGTACCCATTGGCGGGTTACACATCCCTGCACTGTTTCTCTGTGTGGAGCTGTTCTGTGGAAATCCCCAAGAAAAGGCTACAACCTGCTTCAAGATGGAGCTGGTTGGCACTCTTCTTGGCTATCAAAGACTTAATTGGACTTCAAGAAATGCAGTTTAGGAGGAAACTAAATTTATCAGTCAGTATTTAATTGTAATTCAAGGTCTAAAGAAAAGACATCTTCTTTTCAAAAGCATTATTTATACGACTTGAGTCGAAATTTGGCCTGTCTGTGTGTCCTCCCTCTTCGTTTGGTTGAATAGGGTCAGAAGCATTCATTGGGAGTTTACGGGTCTCTACTTGAAAAGTTTTCCAATGCGAAGTTGCCATTTCTCAGTCAGCCATTTTCCTGTGTACTGTGTTCATCTCTAATTATCTCTGATGAGGTCAGCTTGATGCAGATCAGAGATGACCCAACAATGCACTCCTGTGAATACAGTTGCTCATGTGTACATGTATATATTATACATGCTTGGTTTCTACAATTCACACTTAAGTGTATTATCCAAACAAACCTGTACATATTGTAAAGTTTCTGTTAAAAATCAAATGGTGGTGATGGTGTGAACACACAGAAAACCCATTCTGATTATTTTGATAGGAGGGTATTTATGTAGAGAGGGCATTATATTTTTTTAAATATCAGCTGTAGGAAGAATAACAGGGCTCAAGGGGCCTTGAGCATTGATGTCCTTGGCCCCTTAAGGAATAAAATTTAGAGTGAGGAGTGTGCAATATATGCTGCTTACATTCATTTTTGAATATGATGCTGGTGTGGACTTACATGTGGCTTTGTAAACCCATCAAAAGACGTAGATTTCCTATTTAAATCTCTCTCGGCTCATCTGTGACTAGGAGAGCTATCAGCATAGAAGAAACACAAGATGCCTGTCCAGAAAAGGCTTAAACTAAGTGAATTTTGTGTAATGACATCAAGATCTTGGGGAAAGGAGACAAGTGACAGGTGACAAAGGACAGTAATCTGTCTAAGGTAAAATTGGAAAGCATCGGAGCTGGGGCTGGAACCCAAGACTCTGTAGTCTGATTTCTGGCTTGGTACCTTTACCAAGCTGCCATTTCTCTAGGTTTCTTTTGGGAAGACACTCCCCATGAGTCCCTCTGGAATAAGAGCCGGAGAAACTCACCGAACTGCCCTGGTTTTCTTTGTCCCTTGCTCTTTGCAAATCAAGCATGACTCTCTGAATTTGGTTTTTCTTTAAGCTCCTTTGCAACCCCTCACTCTCTCAGGGCCCTAGAGAAGAGATCTCCTCTTGGCCTGTCCTCTAGAGAAGACCCACAAAGGGTAGAGTTTAGAGCTGTGGACCAAAGAAGAAGGCTGGCAGCAACGAGGTCTCATCTGAGCAAGGGCTGCCAGCCAGCCCACAGGACTAGACAAGGTGGCAGCTTCATCTGAAGTCCACTTTGGGACCCCGGGGCTGCAAATGGAATGGAAAATAGAATCTCTTCCTATAGGTAGTTCCTGGTTTAAGAAGTAAATTCCAAAATATAAAAGATAATCAACAACCATAAAACAAAAACAGACTAAATAGTGAAAATTAGAAATAGGTAATATGCTATTGTAAGAATATAAAAAATAATTGATACTGTGATCAAAACTCTTTTTTTTTTAAAAAAAAAAAAGGTTCTTCCATGAGTTTTAAGGAACTTTGGGGAATGCAGTTGATGTCTCTGCAAATGGTCTTGATTTGCTTGATGTACCCTGAGGCAATGTGGGGGGGGGTGGGAGCAACTAACCAGGTAAAAACTCATTTTTTTGTATTGTTTGCACAAGTACTCTTGAGTCTGGCTCCAACCAGCTCTCCATGGCTTACCAAATCATGCCTCAAATGCTTCAAAGGGGCTGGAAAATCCTTCAAAGGATTAGAAAAATAGATCATGGTGTAAAGAAGAAAGAGGAAACATACGGAAAACTTTACCAGTTGGGTCATTTATGGCCAATGAAGACTTTTGTTAGCTCAGGGTGTGGACAGGTCAGGGGAGAGGGAAAGAGTGTTTCATGGAGTCCCAAGTGCCTGCTGTCATGGATGGCAAAAGAAATGTCAGGTTCCCTAGTTAAAAAAAAAAAAGAAAGAAAGAAAGAAAAAAACAAGAGAGAGAGAGAGGGCAAGGATGCAAAGGAAGGGAATCCAGGTGTATTTCCAGAAGGATGGAGGGGTGGGGCGGATGTGGAAGGACATTTCCAAGAGTGTTTGTACATTGGGTACCATTCTGTGCATATGAGAATGTTACAGTCTCTGCTCATCATGAGTGTGCACCATGGGTCAGCATCTGAATCTTGAAATACCCAGCTATTTCTATACTGAATGAGTTTAACCTAAAAGTTAAGTTATTGTTCCCATTTTGCAGATGAGGAAACCGAGGCTAAGATTATTCTAAGCCTCACTAGCAACATGGAGGTCAGACTAGAAGCAGAAAGAGATTTACTAATTTGAGGTCCCCAGGATTTTCCCCAAGCACCCTGCCCAGGTTGCCTGGTTTGGGGTGTATCAAGAACTCTTGGGGATTCCTCCTCTGTTCACAGCCCCTTCCAAGACTGGAACACTGCCCATGTCTCTCCTCCTCCCTGTGCTTGCACTCAGCATTAACTTTTTTTACTTTTTATTTTGTTTGCTTCGAAAATTTACCTTCTCTATTTAGCATGTGCCTAACCTTAAATATCCCCTTGCCCATCTCTTTTCTTCTTTAACAGTTGGCATCAGGGCTAGTACCGTTAACACATGTACATAGTATGCTTTCCCGGGTGTGTGAGCAGTCACACACGCACATGCACACACTGCCTCGTGGTCCTCAGTCAAAGCTCCCTGCAGCACTGTCACCCCTTTCTCACAGGACGCTGTCTGCAGACCTGCCGATTCTCCTGTCCATCTGTGTTGGTCTATCTTTGCCAGGCAGACGGAATGGAGTTCGGAGGTAGGGCAGGGAACAGGGAATAGTTTTGCATAAATGATTGAGTACTTTAGTCGTCAGGGTGATTGAGGGCCAGCTATTAAAATGCTGTTGTTGTTGTTGTTGCTGTCATTGTTGTTGTTTCTCTTGATCTGTTCCATTTGTTAAATTGCCTTAGAGATGCACTCCTGGTCATTAGTATCAGGATAATTGTCGACGTACCAACACTTGTTAATATCCCAAGGAAGAGTGTTGAATTGGGATGCTCACAGCACTTTATAGGAGCCAAGAGTGGCATGGTGACTAATAAGTCACGCAGACGACGCTCCCGAGCACACAGTGCCATCTGGGCATCCCATCCCACCCATGTTCTAAACCACACTTCTTTTCCGGCATTTATATTTACAGTAAGGTAGGGCACATTAGGCTCATTTTATAGATGAGAAGATTAAGCTGGGATCACAAGGAAAATGACTTTGGAAGGCTCCAGAGTTACATTTTTATAAAAAAAATGCAATCATTGCTCCAAGTACTTCTGGGGAGTCTGTGAGCACTCCTCATAAATGCCCTTAGCTTGATTCCTGAGAATAACTAACTCTCCAGGTGTTATCATCCTCCAAGCAGACAGTCAGGTGCCTCTTACTATGGAGATCACCGGGGCTAAGGATACAGCTCAGTTAGTAGAGTGGTTGCACAGCACACACAAGGACTGGGTTCCATGCCCAGCTCTAGAAACATGAACTGGGTGTGGTGACACATGTCTGTGATCCCAACACTCAGGAGGCAGAGGCAGGAGGATCCTGAGTTTAGGTTAGGCTCAGGCTACATAGTGAGTTGGAGGCCAGTCTAAGCTATGAGAGACCCTGTCTCAAAAGTGAAAACAAAAACACAGAGGTTATTATTAAATAGCTATTTGGAGACCATGTGTTTCTGCAAGAGACAAGGAGACTCCCCCAGGGATGTCAAGCTCTGCAGAAAGTGGGGTGTCCCAAATAACGCGGCTGAGCTCTCCGCCTCTTTGGAGCTGTATTTCAAAGCACACAGTTCTCCAGCAAACCACAACCTATTAAAGGTGGAATCATTTCTCAGATTTGCTTAATGAAGAAGGTGTCAGAGGACTTCAGGAAGAAACAAATCAGAAGTTCACTCACCAATTCTGCTTAGGTACCATATCAGCAAACCGATGATGAGTCTACATCTTTACAATTCTAGACCATTCCTCATTATCAGCAGCCCTGGGTCATAACCTCTTCCAGTTAATTCTCTTTCACACCTTTGGGAAGGATTTAAAAGCCTTCAAAAGGATATTAGCATAACGCATAGCCAATACCACAGATGCCTTTTAAATTGATAAGGTTAACTGTTTTCCAGCTAACATAAGTTTGTCTTTGGCATTTTCAATATTTCTCATTGATCTGACATTTTGCTGTTTCAAGCTTTTAAAGGGCTCGAATCAAAGACTATTGATACCTGAACAAATAGTGAAGGTCCAGAAATATAAATACGCGTTGTCTGTTTTTCCATGAGAAACAATCACAGCCTTTTGAATTCATTGGAGGTTTTTACATTAAGCATGTATGGTATATTGAATTGTTTCTCTTCCAGGTCAGGCTAATTCACATTAAGAAATGACATTGACTTTTATAAGCTACTTTCCTTTTAAAAATATCTTAAATGTATTAAGTTTGTAGACACAGATCTGGGGCAATAACCATTAGGGAAAGATTCCATGTCAGAAGCAGAAGATTAAACATGATTTTGTGGCAAATCTGAACAATCTTCTTTGAAAATTTGATGAATTTGGAATGATCAAACTGACATGTCTAACATTCGTGTTACTTGAAATTTTTCATTGGAAACTATGTAAGTTAACAACTTTTTTCAAAGAAGATATTAAATCAGGGATATGTAGAAAACATGGTCATTGAAAAACACAAATAATCACAAAATAAACGTGGGTCAGATGCTTTCCCAGCCTGAAGGTCCCTAAAGATGTTTTTATGGTTGTTTTCAAAGTCTGAATGTTACACGTGTCCATTCCCCTGATAAAACATATTTAAGAGCATATCCTTGCCCAATTAATTGGTAGAATTCATCATAGTTTATATGGCACTGGAATGTTTGTGGATGTGAACTTATATATTTCAAGCTGAATATCAGGAAGAATTAGGTGAGTTAATTGGTGGCTTGAATAAGAAATAGCTCATAAAAACCATAAATATTGGCCTCCTCAGACAGTGAAAGAGGGTAAACTATTTATTTTCCAGTCATGTTGTAAGATTTGCAGAATGTACAAGCTACCCATTGCCCACAGGAGAGTTCTTGAATTAAACACCTTATCCATAAATCAAAGGGTTTATGTGTGAGTCTATCTTTAGCCCAGTATGAATGTGGTTGAATGCATACGCAGAGGGTTTCCATCCACAGCTACATGAAACACCGTCTATAACTCACATCAGGACTGGCTTAATGTCTCGTATGGTGGAGCCCAAGGATAGCTGTGTGCCCCACCCAATGGTCTTCCTTCGGGAGCAGATCTTCACCCACTCACAGCAGTTTATACCTGTCATGTTCTGATCCACTGCATGAGGAAGTGCTAATAACTATTAAATATTTCCAAGCATAGCTACAAAATTACACGTTTGCTTAACACCTTTCTATGATAGAGGAAGTCTATACTGTGGTTGTCTTCTTGTATGTCTTCTTAATTTTGTTCAATGTGTTATCAACTGTTTTAAGGAATGGGATTTGACATGTGTGTGCAAACTGATATGTACAGAACTCCCGGGGCAAAGAAAGTGCCCATCATACAGTGTAAAAATGTAAATACAGGAAATTTCATTTTTCTAATAAAGATAATTTCTGCCAATTGATATGAAAATGAGAAATGGATCTGTGGTCTTTGTGTTCTTGCCGCTGCTGTGTGAACCTTGTTAAAGGTTCCCATAAACTTAAGAGTTGTTCAGAAAAAAATAACTACAATGGCGAGTGGGGAAGGATTGGCGGACAGTAAGGAGAAACGGCCTGGGCAGTGACTAGGGTGCTGCCAGCAACACAGGGCAATGACTGGGGTGGGGACAGCCACTGCAGAGAAGTGCTTGTCCTATTAGGGTGAGTTTGTCTGTCTACAGTTTCTTGGCATGTAATAACAAGGGAAGTCTAGATTGGCCAATGTGTATATACAGTTTGCATGTTTAGAATGAGCTGTTATGCATGAAATTTCCAGCTATATAATCTCTGGTGTACAAATAAGGATCATACAAATCAGGCACATGCAAATTAAGGGAATCCTGTTTGACCAAAGTTCAGTCCTGGTCAGAAGCTTGGATCAAGGCTACAGCATTGTGGTGCTGTGTTATTCTACTTCAGTTTGGCTGGACAGGGTAGAAGGGGTATTTTTTTGAGATTTTTGACCACACATAAAAATTTTCTAGCAGGTAGACTCCCCTGCTCCAGTGTGTGTGTGTGTGTGTGTGTGCTATATTAATTACAACACTCCTTGGCCAATCACTCAAATATAAAAGAGTAGCTAACTCTTATATCTTAAATTAACCCATTTCCATTAATCTGTGTATCACCATGTGGCTTATCGGAAAGGTTCCAGTGGTGTCTTTTTCCTTCAGCAGTTACATGGCGTCTCTCTCTGGCTCTGCCTACCCTTTATATATTTCTCTTCCAGTCTGGTTATATCTGCTCTGCCATCAGCCAAAGCAGCTTTACTTATGAACCAATAAAAGCAATACACATATAGAAAGACATCTTACTTTATTTCTCTTTTTCTTACTAAATAAAAAGGAAGGTTCTAACTTTAACATAGTAAAATTGCATATAATAAGACAGGTATCAAGCAAGAATTACAGTTACAATATTTATATCTACTTTATCTTTTATCATAACTAAGGAAAGCTATAATTATAAGTATCAATTCTTCAACTCAATCAAAGACCACAGAAGGATATCATATTATCTAAGTAAGCAGGAAGTGCATTGTAAGCAACTTCTAAAACTTTAGAATTGACAGAGACATCTTGTTGCCTGGACAGTCACCCAAAGTTCTTCTGTAATATTGGGACATCCAATCTCCAGCCTATAGGTCCATAGTGTCTGGCAGACTTTTCCATGAAGCAGAAAATCTGAAAGATTGTTTTGCCTATATTGGCAATTTGTCAGTCACTTTCTTCTGTGTCCTGCAGAATGTTTGACAGTTTCCTCTGTGAAACAGGAACCCTGAAGAACCGTTCCATCTTTTGAAAAGTTTAGCAGCCACTTTTCTGTGGGTCATACATGTCCAGTTCAAATAACATACCTTCACGCAGTCTAAACAATAGCAGTTTCTTGCCCAAATGGCTAACAAACTCCATAAGGAGCCTCTAATATGTCCATCATCTTCTTGAAGTAGATTTGTGCTGTCAGAAGCAGATGTGTCTCATTATCATGAAAAGTCCTAATTTAACAAAACATTTTAAATGCCACATTCTGTAGGTCTTTGAAAGATTTGAAGAATATCTATCCATCTGAAATATATCTCTGTATATCTAATATAACTAATGTGGCTACAAGTTTGACTATTATAGATTACTATATATCAATCTATACTTCTTAATTATACATTACGCTTTTAAATGAGCTGGACAAACATAATCCCTTAATCAAGAGCAGAAATACATATACACAGTGTAACAAAATTGATCTTAAATTTTTATGAATAGGCCAAGATCCATACTAATGCAAAGTATTCATCTCTATACCATATCCCCTTTTAAATGAAAATGAACATTTGTAAACAATCATTTTGGGAATTTTGATGTTGTTTCCTCCAAATTGTTTTCTGCTGTTTGTTGGGTGAAATATTTTTAGGGTTTACAAAGACCTTTCAGGGGGTCTTCTTCCATCAAACCACATTAGCCTGGAAGGAATCCACAGGTTCTCATCTTCAGTGGAAAGAAAAGCAGAACCTCTTTTCCAAAGTAACATATCCTTAGACTTTAAATTTTGAAGTCAAGATACCTTTTAAATATATATGGTGGTATAGCTTAGCCAGTACAATGAAATGTCTCTCTGTATTTAGTTCATTCACAGGCAAAAACTTCAAAGAAAACTCAACAATATATATTCCAGACTCTCTATGCATATTCCATCTTTATGTGTCTTATTTTTCTTTACTTTTTTAATCCATGACTATCTGTACTCTTTTATATTACTTTTACTGTCTCTTTAAAGGCTTTATTTTTAAACTATTTCTTTTTATAACTGTCTGTATTCTTTTTCTTCTCTCTCCCAAGCCTATGTACATTTTTAAAACACATTATGACTTGTTCAGAGGTTTATTTCTGTCTGAATCTGTCTTTATTGTGTATCTGTAACCATTTTCTGACCAGGAGCATTTTATTTTTAAACTCTAAGCAGGCATGGCTGGGATTAATGAGCTGTAGTTTTGCCTGTTGGCTCCACCCAGTCCATCATGGCAGATGCATGTTCACCACCTCTGCGAGCCATGCTCACTGTCCCAGCTCCAGGAACTCAGTGGGTCTATGTCACCACTGTCAAGCAATTTGTCACACACTGCTCACAAACCCCGTAAGTGCTCTGTAATCTCCCAAAAGAGCTAGAGTCAGTCTTGCCGACAGCATGAACCAGGAAGTCTGCTCTGAAAGGAGCTGTGCCTCTGCTCACAACCAGCAACAGAGCCTATCTGAAAATATGTAGCTTCCAAGAAACTACACTTGGATATCGTTTTTGAGGGTCTAGAAGCCCTCCTTTTTTCATACGTTTTATGTGGATGTATGTTGCCAAATGTTGAGTTGGGTGCCATTTTGTAACTAGAGAATATTCATTCATTTCCTGGCCACCCAGACATGAATAATCAAATAGAAACTATATTAATTACAACACTGTTTGGCCAACAGCTCACACATAATCCTGGCTAATTCTTATATCTTAAATTAACCCATTTCTACTAATCTGTGTCTCTCCACGAGGCTGTGGTTCCACCGGCAGTTTCATCCTTTAGCAGCTGCATGGGGTCTCTTTGACTCCACCTACTCTCTCTATATGTCTCTTCCAGACTGGCTATATTCTGCCTTTCCATTGGTCAAAGCAGCTTTATTCATCAACCAATAAAAGCAACACGTATACAGAAGATAGTCCACATCAATCATGTTTGCTAGCTTCTTACTGATGGCCTTCCCTTTCACAAAGGTGAGCTTGTCTGCTTTTGGCAGTGTGCAGGGAAGAACAAATCATGGAACCGTGGAGAACCTTCAGGATTTCAGCTGAAACGTTTGTCTTTATCCTTTGCCCATATCCCATCTGCCTGGGTATCTCCCGTACTCACAGCCTTGGTTCTGATGTTGACCTCTAACCAAAAACCTCTTCCTTATTCAACCATGTGGGTATTTCTCACCCTCATTGCTATTGCTCTATGCCAAGGTCAGACACAGATCATCCACAGTCCCATCCTTTGGATTATGAAAAATGAACAGATCTGCTTATTTGAAGTTGCCAGTCAGAACACTCTGCTTATTTGAATGGCCAATCAGAACACTCTGACGTTTTGAAGTGGTTGATCAGAGCCCAGTGCTTAGTGCCAAGTCTTCCCATTCATCCCAGGAAGTATCTCTACTCCAGAACTGATTTCTCAGGCCAGTTGTCCAATGGTCATCCCTCCCATCTTCCTCTACATACAACCCATCAGGCAGATATATCTGACCCTTACCCTATACCCAGAGTCTCTCCACTCTTCATCCCCTTCTCCCTGTTGCTCAGTCCTTCAGGGGATGTTTATCAAATTGTAAAACTCTCTTAATCCTTCCACTTGCTTCTGCTCTTGCCTCCATCATGACCTATTGTCTAGCAAGAACAAAGTCACCTAACCAAAACACAAAGTAGGTATGACTCACTTGACTCCATCCTCCAGTATCATCCATCAAAATCAGAACGAAACCTAAATTCTACCCCCATTGTAGCAAGGTGCTAATTGGTCTGCCTTTTTCCACCTTACCTGCAGCCAATCTGCACCATGCCCCCCAGTATTCTGCTGGATAAACTCTCCTTTCAAACACAAGCAACTCTGAGCCTTTGCCTCTTCAGTTAAGTCCCTCTTTAGATCTTTGCTTGACCTCATCCTTACCATATTTAGGGTTCTGGTTAAATGGCATCCCCTGAGGGAGGCACTCTATGGGCACAGTCCCTCCGATAGAAGCTTCCATATCTCTACCTCCTTTCTGAACCCTTTTGGGTCCTTGCAGCACTCTCTTCCCCTGAAAAAATTTCAGAGATTACGCTTATTGTATTAATTTTATCACAGCTTTGTGTTTGGTTGTTGTATGCACAGACTTGTTCTTAATTCACTCATTGCTTGTTTACTAGCATGTAACACAGCACAGTGTGAGGTGTCTGCTACACAATAGGTACCCATTAATGTGTCAAGTATAGATATCTCTGTGTTCAGGAACATCATACCCTTGAAAAAGTGAATGGGATTTGTCATGTAACTCAGTGGAAAAGCATATGCCTAACATGCCCAAGACACTGGGGTCAAGCCCCGGCATCCAAAAGAAAGAGATAAAAAAAAGGCACAAGAAATGGATGGTTTTAAAGAGTTTATGTTAGAAGGTGCCTAGTATCTTAACCCTTTCTTGTGTTTCTAATGCAGACCTTAATGGCCTCTATGGCCCTTCTTACCTTGCTTGTAAATAGTGATGGGAGAAAGATAATGCTTCACTTGGGCACAGTTAGCACTGTGCAGTGTCAGTTAAGACTGCGGTCACTATACCTGTGACCCACCCCTCCACCTCTCTTGATCCCTCCTATCCACAAATAGGTTTCCCATTTGCTTCCATGAATTATTGTCCTTGCTGTTCTCCCCTCCGGTTCTCTTTAGATCTTTTCTCTACTCATAGCTTTTTCTACCTTCATTTCCATGTGTGTGCACGTGCATGTATGCATGCATGTGTGTGTGTGTGTGTGTGTGTGTGTGTGTGTGTGTGTGTGTCCATCCTGCACAGGGTTTCTCTGTGTAGCCCTGATGTCCTGGAACTCACTCTGTAGATTGCTGCCTTTGAACTCAGAGATCGGACTGCCTCTGCCTCCCAAGTGTGTTGGGATTAAGGGCAACATTTCTTGAGCATTTTCTGTGTTTTGTGTTCTAGACTCTAAAAGACCTTCACAGATGTGATGCTAATAAATCCTCCTAGCCATAGAAAAGCTCAGAACTTAGTCTTTCTGTGATACATCATACTCTAAACCACAACATGGGTATATGAAACCCAAGATTCAATATTTCAGTGCTGTCATGAGGCACTGCCATTGTGAGCAAGAGAACACTCCTTCACTCCCCAAATAATTAAATCCACAGAAATTGAAGACCTGTTGATCTCAGAGGAGCACAGAGGAAACTGACATTCTTTGTCTTCTATGATGCTATAGCAAACAGCTGGGGATAGGGATTATGCGAGGAAGTGTGTATTTGCAGTCGTGTGTGGTGGTTGGGTCAATGTGCATGTGTATATCTGTAAGGATGGGCATCAGAGGACAACTTGGCTGCCAGTCTTCTGCATCTTCACCTTGTGTTTTTGGAATGGCTAGCTAGTCAGAAAGTCCTGGGGTCTTTCCATCTCTGCCTCCCTGGATCTGGCATTACACATACCCATTACAACACCCCACAATTTTTAAACAGGGGTTCTGATAATATGGCTCAATTCCTCTAGCTTACAAGACCAGCCCTTACTCTGCTAACTTTATTTACCTCCTCATACTAAGATTTATTTGACTGATGTAGAGATGAAGGTTTACAGATGTAAGCAACTCGATTCAGGACCCATCATGCATTGGTACACAGCACAGGAAGGGATCTGCAGATCGGATACTCTACACTATGAACTTTTATGGCACAGAAATTTTCTTTTCTCTTGCATCATCCTCTGTCCTCTGAGCCCTATCTTCCATGATCTAGCCTTTCTTCTGGAGCAACAGAAGACAGGATATTTCCAACACATTTTCCTTGAACTGAAGTGGCAGTAAATGCCATCACTGCTATGAAACTAATTGGCATTTTGTGGGTTGCCTTCACATCCATGTAGCCCCATTTAGGGGCTTATTATTTCCTAATGAGGAAGCGATTTATACTTAGTACTGTGACACTTGCTTCTGCCAGTGACATTGCTCTCTGGAATGACTCAGGTTTTTTCTTTTTCCCCAAGATTCTACCGGCTGCAGCCAAGTGAACAGACAGCAACTGAACTTAATTAACAGGCAGTTTAGGTCCTGCAGGAGGGGAAGGCTCTCACTTGCCAGTCAAATTTGCAGTAAGTCTACCAATAAAACCATTTTTTTCTTGGAGAACCCCATAGCCTTCTGTTAGAAACAGAATAATTGGGGTCATTTATCTTCTTTTCTGAGAGTTCTGACAAAATTTGTCAAAGTTCACTAAATTAACCTATTTTTATGAAAGACACTCTGGCCTCCCCATAGAGCATACCCTGTTAGGAGAATATACCCTTGTTTTTATGTAAGGGGAGACGGCGCCTGTGAGACAATGGAACAGGATGCTGGGGCACGCCTGAGATCGGCATGCCTCCTGGTCTTACTTGTGCACTGCATGCAGCCAAGTTTGCTCTGAGTTCCAAGGCCTCCAGATGTTAATGCAAAAAAAAAATAGATGCATGGACATGAGGAGATGGCTTAGTTGGGCTTGCTGCTCAAGCATGAGGACCTGAGTTCAGATGCCCAACATCCAGATAAGAGTTAGGCAGTGTGACATGCAGCTGTCACTCCAGCACTGGAGGGCAGAGACAAGAGTGATCCTGGAGCTCACAGGTCAGCCACTCTAGCCAGATTTGATGAAAGACTTGATCTCAAAAATAAGACGGCAAAATGTACTCTCATTTATATACAATCAATACATGTACACACACACACACACACACACACACACACACACACACACACGTATCCAGGAACTTTGGGTGGCAAAACAAATAGTTTGGAACAGTTTAAAAAATTAAAGGACACCAAAATTGGGTGGGTAGGAAAAGGCAGTGGAACTGGGAAGAGTTAGGGCAAGGAAGTAAATGTGACCCAAATACATGATGAAAAACTTGACTTGCAAAAAATTAATTAAAAAAAATAAATGTAAAACAAATCCACAAAACTTTGAAAGCCACAGGACCACAGAGCCCCAGAGCCCCAGAGCCTCTCTCCAAGGGTAGCAGCCTGGGCTGTTGTCTCTGTGCTGTTGGTATCAAACTCTAAGGGGTTCTATGTAAAACTTTCAGTGCTGTACCTCCAAGTCAATGTGTGGAAAATTGACCTTTAACTTTTGTTCCTGAAATCTCCAAACCACTGAAAGTTCTAGAGAGTATGTGAATCCTCGGCACTCTGGCCCAGGAACAACTGCTATCTGGCATTCGAGCAGGGGAAGTCAGGCACTGCACTTACCTAGACTTTCCTTTTGATAAACTCCTTTCTAACCCTGGGAAGAAGAACCCACTCTTTCCTATTTCCTATCACCGCCCACTGCTGGGGGAGGGGAGGATCTCAGAGGCTGGATACTTCCTTCTCTTGCCTCTCTCTCTGTGTCTTTGTTTCTGCTTGAGGAAGAAACAGAGAGTAGGATATCTTAACTCTGAAGGCTCCTCCCCTTCTACTTCTTCTGAAATCTACAGGAAACACCAGCCACCATTTGAGAGACAGGGGACAGAGGTTCTTCTGGTGACATATAGACTTATCATTTTGGTTAGTTGCTTTCCTGGGGTCTCAAATTCAAGCAGAAAATGATGGAGAGGGAGAAACAGGAAGAGACAGAATGAAGAACAGACCTTCCTCACCATCCAAGTCCCTTGAAGAACAGTGTGGATGGCCAAGGGAGATGGTTCACTAGTGAAGCCCTTGCCACACAAACATAAAATTCTGAGTTCAGTGTCCACATAATAAAGCTGGACATAGTGGTTGGTCCAGTAATCCCAGCATCAGAGATGAAGACCCAGGAGGATCCATAGGGCTCTCTGGCCAGTCATTCTACACAATAGGTGAACTCCAAGTTCAGTGAAAGACCCTGTTCCCCAAAACAATAAAGAGCAAACATCGAAGACTCCCAGTGCCAACCTCTGGCCTCCACATGTATGGTTACACAGGCACATGCACACCTCCATGTGTATGTGCATACAAACACAGATGCACCCCCCATGTGTATGTTCAAACACACAGATGCACAGTCCCATGTGTATGTGCATACAAACACAGGTGCACCCCCCATGTGTATGTACATACATACACAGATGCACACCCCATGTGTATATGCATACATACACAGATGCACACCCCATATGTATGTACACATGCACAGATGCACACCCGCATGTGTATTGCATACAAACACAGATGCACAGGCAGAGATAGACACACAGAGATGCGCACACTGTGGAGCATGTGGAATTTCAACTTGAAAAATGGAAAAAAATATTTTAAGGAGATTATTGTTTATGTCATTCTTAGTATGCCTAGGACAACAGGAAAAAGTTGGGACCAGCTTTGCTCACAGAACCACAACACATGTCACTGACCTTGAGATGTATTATCACAGTCAGAATGAGTGATATGGTAAAATGAATCATTTTTAGCACAACATGAGCATAAGACTTTATCATCTAAAATCCGTGATTGTAGGATTAAACCTCAGGCCAGACTCTATCCAAACCAAGCATCTCCTTCCTGTGATCTTAGCAACCCAGATTCCGCCATGAGCTACAGATGGGACTAATGCAGAGGAACCGTGGTCAGCACTGCCGCTGCCTTCAGGCCCAGACAGAACTCGACTGTGTTTGGCATTTGCCTTGTTTAGCAGACGGAGTCAAGATTAGGGTCAGAGACCCACGTTTGTCAATAGTAGATGATAAAGCAAGCACACTGCTTAATCTCCACTGCCAACTTGATGGCATTTAGGATCACCATGGAAACAGCATGCTTCTGAGCGAGTCTCTGGGCTGGGTTAATTGAGGTATGAAGACAAACTTTGAATGTGGGTGGCCCCATGCTATGGGCTAAGGTCCCAGACTGAACAAAGGGATTAAGGTGAGCAGCAGTATTTATCTCTCTCTGGTGGCACAGCGTGACCAACTGCCCTGTGTCCCTACCACCATATCTCACCCATTGTCCTTGGCTGGACCCTTAAACGACAGCTAAACTAGATCTCCCTTGGAGCTCCTTTTCCACAGTAGCGAGAAAAGTAACTAATGTGAAAACAGACAAATTACAACGATAACCAACACCTTCGTTGCCCATTTCTCCTATATTTTTCAAAGACACAATCTGTCCCCAACCCAACAAAGTACAAAACATGCACCTTCCTCCCTCTGCCGCAAGCTTTTTCGTCTTTCTTCTGCAACTTTTTTCTGAGCAGAGCTTCCTCAACCTCCACTCTCCAGCCCAAAGTCCCAGCAGTCCCAGCGACAGTCCCTTTGCTCTTGCTCGGTCGCTTGCCTACCTGGACCGTCTTGCACAACTCTGTTCTCCTTCCCACAAGCGATTCTCATCTTTCGTCTTTCCCCAATGAATTATTGTGACAGCCTAATCACAGGTTACTCTGCCTCTAAAACTGACTCATCTTTAATTTTTACCTCAACATACTTGACAAGGTGATGGTTCTAAAATAAAATTCTGACCAACTCATCACGCAGCAGAGAGTCTTTCCCCAGCTTCCTATTGGCTGGAGAGTAAGGATGAGCTCCATTCTGTCTGACAGACACACTCATAGTCTCTCCTCGCAGATGGCACTCTTTCACCATGCCCACTGTCCCCACACTCAGGTGTCTACCCTGCCTCTATCCCCACACTCAGGTACCTACCCTGTCTCTGTCCTCACACTCAGGTGTCTTGTCCTGTGTCTGTCCCCACACTCAGGTGTCTGTCCTGTGTCTGTCCCCACACTCAGGTATCTGTCCTGTCTCTGTCCCCACACTCAGGTGTCTCTTCTGTCTCCATCCCTCAGACATAGATGCCAATCCTTTTGTGACAAACACTTGCCACCTCCCACTGATCCTTGTAAACACTGCTTCCTTTTCTTTTCAATGACACTTTAAGCACAAATGAGTGGCCATTTTTTAAAGCTGACTCCTGCCCTAATTCCACACACTCCTTCCATACATTTTTTTTCCCTCAGAAACTATGACAGCCTTTACTTATCTCCCTGTCTTCTGGAAAACCATCTTCAGTGTGGCATGTCACACATGCCCCTACATGTGGGTTTGCCTCCTGACTTTGGTTCCCTCTTCAAAATGATGGTTTTCATGAGGTATGGGGAAAGGCTTAACCTGGAGATAATTTGGAAGCCACCAAGCCATTATTATAGTTGAAACTGAGTTTGGATTTAAACAAGGAAATAGGATGTTGAGTTTGTGCTGTGTAGATTCTCCTTGTGAGGGTGGCCACAAGCGGTCTTTACAGGTTATCTGAAGGGACGTATCAACTGTTTTAATTCTTGGTAGGGTAGTACAGAGATTTCTGTAGTGTATCCTGAGTGGCCTCTTTGGGATAGGACAATAGGCTTCCTTAACACTACCCTGGTATCTCCTAGATTATCTCAACTTCTCTATCTCCTGGGCCAACTGTGCACTTAGCTCCGTGACAGAGGGCACCCAAAGATAGATGCCCATGAGGGTCAGGGTCTCTGGACTACAGTCAGAACTATAGGGCTGTAGTCCCCATTATGAGTTCTAGCTGATTTCCATAGGCTCATGGTGCTTTGGGTCTCCTCGCCCTCTTTATATCAACCTACTTCACCTGAAAAGTTGAAGCCTCAACAATGGGCAAAGGACAGCAGCTGTGTAGACACCTTTTAACTGGATGGCTTAGGGGGACAAATCCTTGTAGCAGACATGTCACCTCCCCACCCCCACTCCTGCTCCCGCCACTCCCACTCTTCTCCACCTATCTATAATAGATCCTCTGTGTTACTATTTTCTGCTGGATCTTCCTGGCGGAACCCTGACTGATAGAGTTAGATGCTAAGTACTGGGTGAAACTATGGTATCACTTGCTCTAAAACTAGCAACCCCCAAACATAGCTTCAAACAATTCACTATCTTAGAATGGGTCAGGACACAAGTGGCTCCTCTGAGTGATTCTGTCTTAAAATCTCTCATAGGGTCACAGTCAAGGTGTTGACTTGGGCTGCAAACTTCTGAGGCCTGGGTCACAGCCATAGGATCTATCTCTATGGTACTCATGTGGCTGCGGCCATTGACCAGAGGCCTCAATTTCTTCTCATCTGGGCCTCTCCACAGACCTGCTTCAGAGTGCAAAGCATACAGCATCTGGTTTGTCTGTGTCAGGAGGAAGAGGGGGGGAAGAAGAGGGAGAAGGAGGATGAGGGAAGAAGGGGAGGAAGATGATGAAGAAGGAGAGGTGGAAGGAGGAGAATGAAGAAGAAGAAAGGAATGAAGTATTGGAAGAAAAGGAGGAGCAGGAAGAGAAAGTGGGAAAGGAAGGAGAAGGAAGCGGAGGAGAAGTAGCTGAACTCTTTTGTGGGCTTCCAGAATCAAACCCCAACTTGTCCGCCATATCCTCTTTGAGACAGATGCATATGAAGCATGGTCCACATTGAAATGAAGGAATTGAATTTCACCTTTTAAATGAAAGAAAATTACAAAGTTTGTGATCACATTTTAAAGCCACCATATGGATAACTGAGCAACACAGACCAGTATTTCCCACCTCGTTTAAGAAAAGTTATTCAACTATTTCCCCACCTCCTCTCTCTCTCTCTCTCTCTCTCTCTCTCTCTCTCTCTCTCTCTCTCTCTCTCTCCCTCTCTCTCTCTCTCTCTATATATATATATATATATTATATATATATAATATATATATATTATAAATGAGAGTATTTCTAGCATCCATGGCCGACTAAGAGTCTCTCTCTTCATTTCTGTCCTTGTTTGTCTCTCTCAGTCCCTCCTCCCTTTCTCCACTCTCCCTTTGATATTTCTGAAACTTGTACCCACACACTAGCAATTACAGTAAATTTAATTCCTCTACTGTAACAGCCAAACTGAATTGAAGGCCCTGTAAAGGGATATTTGTTGAATGAATAAAGTGATCGCATCGTTCAAATGCTTGCTCATTAACTCATTTATTCATTCATTGAATATTCATGGAGCGTGCATTATGTTCAAAGCTCTATACTCGGCTGGCAGAAATATAAATATGAACAAAATCCAGCTCCTATATTTCCAGAGCTCTTATATTGCTTAAAAGTCAACCAATTCACCATGCATAGTCTCCAGCAGTCTTAAGGATTTACTACAGCTCTTAAAACTCAGAGGCCCTGCTTTTTCACTGTGGTGACTGTGAAATACCAAGTCAGAACATGGACAAGGGTGGGCCAGGCGCTCTTAAGATGGTTTCTCCAGTCAAAGTCATGGAGTCCTCTCTTGGAAACATCCACAAAGCGGGGTCCTCCAGATTCAGGCTGAGTGACAGGCATGGCTTAGGGTGAGACAGTGCAGAAGGGCAAGGGTGGCTAGAATGACTGTCCTCCAGTCCCCACTCCTGCCTGGCCTTGCGAGATACGAGAGGAATGCACCAAGGGGAAGGTGATGTATGCTCAACCCACCACCTCCCTCTGCGTACTGTGCTTATTTTTGGAACGAGTGCCCTAGATTTACTCCACATCACAAACAAACGTCGTCACTTTAGAACCAGTGGGGGAGGAAGAATCAGATTCTCATTATGAAGTTCCATGAAGGTTGCATAACTCAACTTGAGGAACAGATCCTTCCTTGGCCATGTGTGATATCCAGCCTCGTAGGCCAGCTCCTGTGCTGGCAAGCTAACCCTTCCCAAGGCTGTCTCTGTCATGGTGGGTCAGCTTCTTGGAAGGTTCCTCTCTCCTCAGTAAGGTGAAACCAACATCTCTGTAGCTTCAATATATTGTTCCACCACATCTCTGAATTCGCCTAGAATAATGTCAGTTCTCTTTAAAGGACATCAATGGCAATAAAGGTGATAATAAAACTAAGGTTTCACCACTGTGGTGTGGTGGAATCAGTCTAAGGAGCCATCAACAGAATGGATAAAGGAAATGTCGTGCAATGCCAGAAATAAAGAACTGAGAATGTCACTTGCAGGAAACTGGGACTGGAGGTCATCAACTGAAATAAGACAACGTCATACAAATAAATAACTCAGGCTTTCTTTCATGAGTGAAATGTAGAGGGAGGGGAAAAAAGAAGGGTGGGAAATGCTAATACAGGGTACATGTGCACACAGTAGATGATCTTAATTTATTAAGATGCGATTTTAAATTATAAAGCATTTTACTTTGAACAATTAATAAATACTGATTTTTAAAAACTTGATATTTCCTTTTTATTAACTTTCAGAGTTCACATACCAAATGGTGGGTTTCATTATGGCATTTTTCATACACTTATGATGATATGATGATGCTTATTTCTAGCTTATCCTTTCCTTGATTGTTCTCCTGTCTCTTATCCCTTTTCTGATCTCCTTTCCCTAGAATAGTTCTCTATTCTGCTTTCATGCCATGTTTGCCCTGATTTCTTCATCTCTCCACCTCCTCTGAGGTCACTTCTTCCATTCTTACTCATTTTCCTTTCTGCTCTCATCACCTACAAGTACACACACACACACACACACACAAATACACATAACACACACAAACACACCTATACATAAACACACAAACACACCTACACATACACATAAATACACACAAACACACTTACACATAAACACAAACACATTTACACACACAAACACATACACATAAACAAAAACACATTGTACAAATACACATGTATTTACACACACAAACACACATACACATAAATACACACACAAACACAAATTCGTAAACACACACACTTTAAATCTAGATTTTTGTGGTCCAGTGAGATGGCTCAGAGGATAAAGGGATTGCAGACAATGTAGTGACCGCCCAAGAAGCAGGCCCAAGCCACACCTGCAGGAACAGGCCTGAGGCAGTGACCTCCACAGGAGCAGGTACAAGGGAACAACTGCTGAGGGAGCAGACCCAAACCAGAGACCTCTGCAGGACCTGGCAGGAGTCAGGGACTTCCTTGGGAGCAGGCTCAAGACAGGGACATGTGTGGGACCAGGCACAAGTCAGGGACCTATGAGGGAGCAGCCTGGAGCTAGCAACCTCCACCAGAGCAACCCCAAGCCATGTTTTAAAGGGGTATTTATTTTGGGGGGTAAAACTTACATACACCATAAACTGTCAGGAAGGGAGCCTAGTCGCTGGAGCAGGAGCCGGGAGCAGGAGCTGGAACCAAGCGCCGGAACCAAGAGGCCGAGTCGAGGCTTGCCACTCTTCTTTTAAAGAGAAATATACCATGCCCCAGTGGGCTGGTATTTCAGCGGCTATTGGCTGACAGAGCGGAAGACATTCCCACAGCACTATGGGCTCGTGCTTCAACAACTATTGGCTGAAGCAGCTGAAGGTACTCCCGCAGCACCCCCCCCTTTTTTTAAAGAGAGTTCTAAGCCTACTATGAAATTATATACAGTAAGTACAAACCTACAAAATTATATACAATAAGTACAAATATCCTATTCTAACTAGCTAAAGTCTTGTATAATAAATAACTTGGCTAAGTCATGAGAGGAAAGTAGCTACATTTAACTAGTCTTCAACCCCATAGAAGATCCGAGAAGGGAAATAGTGTTACCTGAGTAATTAGGAAGTGCAATCAAAGAACTTCCAAAACATGCAACAAATCACAGAGACACTGGCTACCTGGGCAATCACCAAAGACCTGTTTGCAGTGTTGAAGCAACCAACTTTGACTAAGGCCTAGAATAACTGACAGATTATTTTTAACAGGCAAGAGATTTTTCAAAACCGTCTTACCCTGTCTTGGCAAGATTTGACAGTTCTGTTTATCCATTTCCAGATACCATGTATTTGTCAGTAGTTGAGGAATGGGCATTTCCTTACCCAGAGGGCAGTTTTGTCAAGAAGACAAGCTCCAAGTGGAGTGTCTTTGGTGCTCAACAATCTCTCGGGAATAGGTCGGTGTTGCCAGGAGTGATCATGTCTCACTACACAGAACTCTAAGATTAAATTAAATGCCATTTTCTACAGCTCTTCGAAGAGGTTGAAGACTATTTATATATAATCTCTATGTATCTAAAGAACCTGATTAGTCTAACCATAAATATGACAGACATAGATGACTATTGATCTACAATTCTTAACATGTATCTAACTTAAAGACTAAGAGAATAAACAATGCAATAAATGAGGACAATGACCTCCAAATGTAAAAAATAAATATCAATACATAAACAATATATGAGTATCTGAATCAGAGGTAGAAATGTACACTGCAATATGGTATACATATATCAATACAATATATATCAATACATAAAAAATGTTTTAAACAGGTAGAAGCATGCATACATACAATATTCAATATATACTGATGTAATTATCTATAAACAATAACTCACAAATACCATTATTATCTATCCAATTATCCCCCCCTTTTTTTTTTCAAAAGATCCCTGAGCTTATAAAATTCCTTTCCCAACTCTCAACCGTATACTAATTGTAATCAATCCCTAAATATTGTTCCTAAACCTGAGGACAAACTTTGCTGAGAGAGGGGACATCGTCCTCTAGAATTACTTCCAGCTGTCATGGGGGTGAAGTTCTTTCTGGAGGATCCTGTGAAAGTAAAATGATGGTTAAATTCCAAGATCAATGTCTTTTAAAATTGCAAACAGTCTCTGAGTATTTTGTGGAGGTCTGGCCAGAATGTTGTTCAAGATGTGCACCATTTCAGCTAACCAAGTTGGAATCATCTGTGCAGCTGATACCTGGAACAAGACTTGTAGCAGCACTATCAGTATCATGACGTCATATCAACTGAGTGGAGTTGTTGTTATGGGGGTCCCTTCTTCTTCCTGGAAACTTCAAATGTCAGTGCATGAAAAACTCATTGCTCATTGTGGAAAACTTAAACATTAATTATATAGACATATACAAACATATATTCAATGAAAGGTATGATAGACATATTCAATGAAAAGTATGATAGATATGAAGAAAAGCAAAGATGTTTTCAAAACTCATATTTCTTTTTGTCTAATATCATGGCTCTTGACATAAGACAGAAACTCCAGAAACTCTGGTTTTTTTCTCTTAACAACAGGCTTGGAATTAGAGAGGGACCGAGCCAAGAGTCCAACTCCAAAACCAGCTCTATAAATTCAGAAATATGATTTAGTATATTCCAGAGCTTCATACTCACAGAACCTATTCAGTTTTCTTGATAATCCATATTGTGTAGTTACTTTTCCATCTGTCAGCATTCAAACATCCAGGGTCCTTTGAATTTTTCAAAGACGAGTGTTTTCCTGTGGAGACAAGAACAGAACCCTGCCCCCATTTTATGTTTCTCTTACCACCTGTATGATCATCATCATTGTAGATGCTGTCATTTCTCCTTTCCAAGAGGTTTCTTCTCTTCAAATCTAACCTTTATTAATTTTGATGGTATCCACAATTTTTCTTCTCCTGTGGAAACAAGAGCAAAACCCCTTCCCCAACCCAGCACATCTCCTGGCTTCCACTGTGAGGTCAGCACATCCTTGAAATAAATTGGCTGATTTAATTCAGCAGACTTTTCCATTATCCAATGTCTTTCTGCAGCCGTTGTCCCCTTCTCATTAGCATTGAGAAAATTCAAGGTTAATAAAGCATTATGTAACCTATTCCTGAGGGTATTTTCCACCCCTTTCTGTTTGTTCAACATATCTTTTATAGTTCGATTTGATCTTTCTATAACTGTTTGACCTGTAGGATTGTATGGTATACCTGTAACATGCTTAATGTTATAATAAGCAAAAAGTCGTGTCATTTTCCTAGAAACATAAGCTGGACCATTATCCGTCTTTATCTGTGTAGGTATACCCATGATGGCCATAACTTCTAATAAATGAGTGATTACTGAATCAGCTTTTTCTGAGTTTAAAGAAGTTGCCCATTGGAAACCTGAGTATGTGTCAATGGTGTGATGTACATATTTTAATTTGCCAAATTCTGGAAAGTGAAACACATCCATCTGCCAAATTTCATTCCTTTTAATACCCTTTGGATTAGTCCCTGCAGGCAATGGTGTTTGGTTATAAAAAGAGCAAGTAGGGCATTTCTTTACAATCTCCTTAGCTTGTTGCCATGTAATAGAAAACTCTTTTTTCAAGCCTTTGCTATTGACATGATGTTTTTTATGAAATTCAGATGCCTGCAGCACACTACCAATCAATAATTGATCAATATCTGCATTACCTTGTGCTAGAGGACCTGACAGACCCGTATGGGATTGGATATGCATTATATACATAGGGCAGAGCCTGTTCCTGATCATGTCTTGTACCTGGATAAACAATGAGGTCAGTTCTGTATCATCAGGTATAAATTCAGCAGTTTCAATATGCAAGATAACTCTTTCTGCATATTGTGAGTCAGTAATTATATTAAGAGGTTCTTTAAAATCCCTAAGCACCATAAGGATGGCATATAATTCTGCCTTCTGGACAGAATCATAAGGACTTTGTTCCACTTTACTCAATTCTTCTAATTTGTAACCTGCTTTCCCTGATTTATTAGCATCGGTATAAAATGTATGGGCTCCGGTTATTGGAGCATCATGGACAATTCGAGGGAGGATCCAAGAAGTTCTCTTTATAAAGTTAAGTCTCTTGCTTTTTGGGTAATTGTTATTGATTTCTCCCAAAAAATTAGCACAAGCTCTTTGCCATGGTTCATTGTCTTCCCATAACTTTTTTTATCTCATCAGCAGTGAAAGGCACTATAATTTCTGCTGGGTCTATACCTGCTACTTGACGAAGTCTCAATTTTCCTTTTATAATCAATTCAGAGACTTTTTCCACATAAGTTTTTAATTTTTTACTTGGTTTGTGTGGTAAAAAGATCCATTCTAAAATAGTATCTTCCCTCTACATTAAAATTCCCATAGGAGAAATTCTGGAAGGCAATATGACTAGAATGCAACTAAGATTTGGATCCACCCTATCTACATGTGCCTCCTGTAATTTTTCCTCAACCATCGTCAGTTCCTTTTCTGCTTCAGCTGTTAACTCTCTGGGACTGTTCAAATGAATTATTAGATCAGGTGTTATCCCAACAGCTGGTCGTAGACTGGAAATGTCTCCTAATAATCTTTGAGAGTCATTAAGAGTTCGTAACTGGTCTCTCCTGATTTGTGCCTTTTGAGTCTTAATTCTTTGTAAACCTCTTTTATAACCTAAATAATTAACAGAATCTCCTCTCTGAATTTTTTCAGGAGCAATTTGCAATACCCATTTAGGTAATACTATTTTTACTTCTTCAAACAGCCTTTCTAAGGTGTCTTTGTTTTGATCAGATATCAGGATATCATCCATATAGTGGTATATTATTGACTTAGGAAATTGTTTGCGTATAATTTTTAATGGTTGGCTTACAATATTGGCACAGGGTGGGAGAGTTTAACATACCCTGTGGGAGGATAGTCCACTGGTGCTCCCTTGCAGGCTGAGAGTTTTTATAAGTAGGCACTGTGAAGGCAAACTTTTCTCTATCTTTTTCTTGTAATGGTATAGTAGAGAAACAATCTTTCAGATCAATAACTATAAGAGGCCATCCCTTTGGTAACAGAGAGGGCAGAGGAATTCCAGATTGCAGAGGGCCCATAGGTTGAATAACCTTGTTGATAGCTCTAAGATCTGTCACCATTCTCCATTTACCAGATTTTTTTCTTAACAACAAATACAGGAGAGTTTCAAGGGCTGATAGATTCTTCTATATGTCCAGCATCTAATTGCTCTTGTACCAGCTGTTCTAAAGCCTGTAACTTTTCCTCAGCTAAAGGCCACTGTTTAGTCCATATTGTTTTCTCAGTCAACCATTGTAGAGGCATGGCTGTTGGTACCTCTGAAGGACCATCAATTGTGTTGTGTTCTTGTATAGCTCTAATGGCTGGTTTCCGCCATCTGTAATATCTTGTAATATTGTCCTCAGAAATATAGGCTCTGGAAGCAGCAGGAATGTTAATTTGGGTATTCCATTGCTGCAATAGGTCACAGCCCCATAAATTCACTGCAATATTGGCTACATATGGCCTTAGTTTTCCTATTTGTCCATCTGGACCTATACAATTGACCCATCTTGTGCTTTGTCTTACTCGAGATAGGGTTCCAATTCCTAAGAACTGAATATCTACCTCCTGAAGAGGCCAATGCAGATGCCAAGATTCTGGAGTAATGATACTTACATCTGCACCTGTGTCCAGTAAGCCAGTAATAAATTTGCCATTTACACACACTCTTAGCTGTGGTCTTTGTTCATTTATAGAAGTCTGCCAAAATATCCGTTTACTTTGTCCTCTTAGATTTCTTGATTCATTCACCATATTTAACTCATCCTTCAGGCCGTTATTGCTTTTAACAGCAGGCATGGGGCATTCTAATTTCCCTGAAGAGGCATGTTCTCTGCAGTGATCGGAAATGACTGGACCACATTTGCCATGGGGGCCTTCGAGAGGCCCCCTATTGAGTTTCCCGATGGCAACGGGTTGCCCTGTTTATCTCTTGTTGACCTACACTCATTCGTCCAATGCCTGCCCTTTCCACATCTCCTACATAAACCTGAAGGCTGAGTCCTCCTATTCCTATTATTCCTAGAAGAGGCATTATTCCTGGAATTCCATTGTCTGCAGTCCCTTTTCATGTGTCCCATTTTGCCACAATGAAAGCATTTTGTAATCTGATGTCTCCTTATACCTTTGGAAATTGCTTCTTGCACCCATGTTTCATTGTCATAATCAAATGTATCAACATTCATTGTATGTAAAACCCATTCATCCAAAGGCGCTGATCTGATCTTTAAAGGTCCCAGGATCCTTTTGCATTCTACATTGGCATTCTCATAAGCCAAAGACTCAATTACTATATTTCTTGCTTCTGGATCAAGTATCCCTATTTGTACAGCCTTAGTTAGTCTTTGTAAAAAGTCACTAAAGGGTTCTCTCTGACCCTGTTTGACCCTGATATACGATTCTACTCTCTGACCTGAGTCTTGAACCCTGTCCCAGGCCCTTAGAGCTGCTGTAGCACATATGGATAAAATGTTTTCATCATAAAGAGCTTGTTCCTGAGGATCAGAGTAAAGTCCTTCCCCTAGAATTTGATCTAGAGAAACCTCAATTCCTTTCGCTGATTCTTGTTGTTGTAAAAGTCTGGCCTCTTGTTTGAATAGGCATTTGAAATGCCATAAAGGTCCGTTCTCAAGGACAGCTGATGTGAGCTGGTTCCAATCTTGAGGGGTGGCCCTGCTGCTCAGAGCCCAGGATTTTAACATCTCCCTAACAAAGGATGAATGTAGTCCATAATTCACAATTGCTTGTTTAAATTCTTTCAGATCATTCATACATATAGGCTCCCATGTTCTTTAATGTTTTATGTTCTTTAATGACCTTAGGGTTTTTGGAGCCGGTTATCTTTTCTGATGTTATTACTGGAAAGGCAGGTATAACTCTATGTAGACTGAGAGTTTTTTGAGGTAAATGTTGCCTTTCTACCTTTTGCTCCTGTTCATCAGAGTCTATGATTTCCTCAAACTTATTAAATCTGCTCACCATTGCCTTCTGTAAGTCCTGAATCTCCTGTCCAGTATTATGCTCCAAAGCCTTCATTAACGATCTAAGGCATGGAGCTTGTCCGTCAGAGACACCATTTCCTCCTTGGACATAATCCTCATGGCATGTACTGTGCCTTCTTATATGGAAATCCTGTCAATTAATCTATCATACCCTTTTGATAAAGTCCAATTTTCACATTCAATGGTTATAATCCTCTCAGCTAATGTTTCAGCATTTACAGTCATGGACTGGAGGTTACGAGTCATTTTGGTTGTCCCCTCCTCCAGAGCAGTAAAGCTCCCTTCTAAAGAAGCAATATCAGACTGTACCTTCTTGATATTTTGGTCAGTCGACCGAGTCATATCAGACAAAGATCTAGTCTCCTCCTTGAGAACTCCAAACTCTGATCTAGTCTCCTGCTTGAAAACTCCAAACTCTTTTTTGAGAAGGTTGGTGTCAGTCTGAATTGTCCTTAAGGTTTTAATCTCTGCCCTCAGCATTGCTGATTCAATCTTGAAGGACTGCATCATCCTTATAAAATATCCAAACACCAGAAAAGCGACAAGTCCCAGAAATAACCAAGTAAGAGGAATATCAGAAACCTCATGGAGGATATCCTTCATGGCACAATTTAAAAGGCCATTGAATTTTTGGATAGTAATATTTTCTGACATGTTCAATCAAAAGAAATTGTATTTATTTATTTGTTTTCAATGGAAAAGAAAAATCTTACCTGTAATGACCCTTGCCTGCCAGTAAGCAGCAGGGGCGCACCTGAATCCACGTGGCAATGGCACCAACCTGGAAAGATTCTGAAATATATATACACTCAAATCCAGAGGTTACTTTCAGGCTAGCAGCGCAAGCCAAACTTAGCCAGGGCTGCAGGGAATACACTGCCTGAGTGGGGGTAGAGTTGCCACTTGCCTGAGTTCCACGGTGTTTGCAGAAGCCGGAAAGTTCCCAGCCCGATTCTATTGAACAGAGCTGGGATCCAGTGCAGGCTTTACTGTAAAGGCTGTGGGGCCGCCAAGGTGCTGTGTGCGCTCAGGCTGCTAGGCCCGCGCCACGAGGTGGGAAAAAGGGCCCACGTCTGTGCGCCAAATAATGACGAATCAATCCCACACCAATTATGTTTTAAGGGGGTATTTATTTTGGGGGGTAAAACTTACATACACGATAAACCGTTAGTCAGGAAGGGAGCCTAGTCGCTGGAGCAGGAGCCTGGAACAGGAGCCAGAACCAAGAGGCCCAAGCCGAGACCTGCAGCTCTTTTTAAAAGAGAAATATACCATGCCCCAGTGGGCTGGAATTTCAGCGGCTATTGGCTGATGAAGCAGAAAGCGCTCCCGCAGCACCATGGGCTCTTGCATCAGCGACTTTTGGCTGAAGCAGCGGAAGGTACTCCCGCAGCAATAAACAGCAGAGTACAAGAGATGAAAGAGAAAATCTCAAGTGCTAAAGATACAATAGAGGAAATAGGCACATCGGTCAAAAAAAAGCCAATTAAATCTAACAAAATATCTAGGAAACATGGGACACCATGAAAAGACCAAACTTAAGCATACTAGGGATAGAAGAAGGAGAAGTCCAACTCAAAAGCACAGAAAATATATTCAATAAAATTATAGAAGAAAACTTTCCTAACCTAAAGAAAGATATGCCTTTGAAGATAAAAGAAGCTTACAGAACACCGAACAGACTGGATCAAAAAAAAAAAAGTCCTCTCACCACATAATAATCAAAATACCAAACATACAATGGTGTGAGAAGTTCTTCTGTATATCTGTTGCTTTTATTGAATAAAGAAGCTGATTTTGGCCAATGGCTTAACAGAATATAACCAGGCTGGAAGGGAAGTATATAGACAGAGTAGGCAGAGTCAGGGAGAAGCCATGTAACTGCCAGAGAAGGAAGACACAAGCTGCTACTAGAACCTTTCTGATAAGCCACAGCCATGTGGTGATATAAAATGGGTTAATTTCAGATATAAGAGTTAGCCTAGTCGGGTGGTGGTGGCACAAGCCTTTAATCCCAGCTCTCGGGAAGCAGAGGCAGACAGATCTCTGTGAGCTTGGGGCCAGCCTGGTCTACAAGAGCTAGTTCTAGGACAGGCTCCAAAGCTGCAGAGAAACCCTGTTTCAAAAACAAACAAACAAACAACAACAACAAAAAGAGTTAGCCATAAATATGCTTAAGCTATTGCCCAAAGAGCATTTCAATTAATACAGATTTCTATGTGGTTATTTTGGGTCAGAGAAGCTGGGAAATGAACAAGTGGCCTCTGACAACAATACAGAGTAAAGAAAGAATATTAAGAGCTGCAAAGGAAAAATGCCAAGTAACATATAAAGGGAGACCTATCAGAATTACACATGATTTCTCAAAACAGTGATAACCAAAAGGTCCTGGTCATGTGTTATGCAGACATTAAGAGGCCATGGATGCCAGCCCGGGCTACTATACCTAGCAATCACCATAGACAGACAAAACAAGATATTCCATATATTCCATGACAGAACCAGACTTAACCAATACCTAGACATGAACCCAGCCCTACACAGAGTACTAGAAGGAAAACTCCAAACCAAGGAAGTTAGCTGCACCCACAAAAATACAGACATTAGATGATTTCACAGCAGCAAATAACAAAGAAGAATAAAACACATACAATAATACTACCAACAATGAAAACTAAAATAAGGAACTAGCAATCACTGATCATTAATATCCCTTAATATAAATGGACTCAACTCGCCTGTAAAAAGACAAAGACTAACATATTGGATACAAAAACAAAATCCATCCTTCTGCTACATACAAGAAACACACCTCAACCTCAAAGACAGACATCACATCAGAGTAATGGCTTGGGAAAATTTTTTTTCAATTAAATGGACCTAAGAAACAAACTGGTGTAGCTATCCTAATATCTAACAAAATAGACTTCAAAGTAAAATCAATCAAAAGAAACAAGGAAAGACATTTCATATTAGTAGCAGGAAAAACCCGTCAAGAGGAAATCTCATGATTCCCTGAACGTCTATGCTCGAAATCCAAGGGCACTCTCAAATGTAAAAGAAACACCACTGAAGCTTAAATAACATATTAAATCACACAAATGAATAGTGGGAGACTTAAACACTCCACACTCTCCACTGGACAGGCCTGTTAGACAGAAACTCAACAGAGAAATAAGGGAACTAACAGATGTTGTGACTCAAATGGACTTAACACTGATAGAACATTCCATTGAAACATAAAAGAATATATCTTCTTCTTAGCACCTTATGGAATTTTCTTAAAAACTGACCACATACTATAGGTAACAAAGCAAACCTCCACAGATACAAAAAATTGGAATAACCCTATATATCTTATCAGATCACCAGGCCTTAAAATTAAAATTCAACAACAGCACTAATTTCAGAAATCCCACAAACACATGGATATTAAACAATGTTCTCCTGAATCATAATGGGGTCAAGGAAGAAATAAAGGGAGAAGTTAAAAACTTCCTAAAATTCAATGAAAATGATGACACAACATACCCAAATTTATGGTACACAATGAAAGCTGTATTAAGAAGAAAGTTCATAGCACTAAATGCCTACTTAAAGAAGCTGGAAAAATCTCACACTAGTAAGTTAACAGAACACCTGAAAACTCTAAACACAAAGAAAAAACTCACCTTGGAGGAATAGATGGCAGAAAATAACCAAATTGAGGTCTGAAATCAATAAAATAGCAACAAAGAAAACAATACAAAGAATCAATGAGACAAAGAGTTGATTCTTCGAGAAAATAAACAAACCTTTACCCAAACTAACCAAAAGACAGAGAAAAATACTCAAATTAACAAAATCAGAAATGAAAAGGGGGACAGAATAACAGACAAGAAGGAAGTCCAGAGAATCATCAGGTCATATTTCAAAAGCCTGTATTACACAAATTTGTACAATTTTCTGAACAAATATCACTTAGCAATATTAAATCAAGACCAGATAAGCAAATTAAATAGACATAAAACTTCTAAAGAAACAGAAGTAGTCATCAAAAGTTTCCCAACCTAAAAAAGCCCAGGGCCAGATGGTTTCACCACAGAATTCTATAAGATTTTCAAAGAAGAACTAATGCCAATATTCCTCAAATTGTTCCACACAATAGAAACAGAAGGAACATTGCCAAATTCTTTTTATGAAGCTACAATTACCTGATACCCAAACCACATGAAGGCATTACTAAGAAAGAGAAATACAGTTCAATCTCACTCACGAACATTGATGCAAAAATACTAAATAAAATACTGGCAAACTGAATCCAAGAACACATCAGAAAAATAATCCACCATGATCAAGTCAGCTTCATTCCAGAGATGAAGGGATGGTTCAACATTTGAAAATATGCCATTGTAATCGAACATAAACAAATTGAAAAAAGAACCATATTATCATCTCATTAAATGCTAAAAAAAAAGCCTTCAACAAAATACAACATCTCTTCATGATAAAAATCTTGGAGAGAGCAGGGACACAAGGAACATACCTCAACATAATAAAGGCAATATACAGCAAACCAACAGCCAACATCAAACTAAATGAAAAGAAATTCAAAATGATCCAACTGAAATTGGGAACAAGACAAGGTTGACCACTCTCTCCATATTTGCTCAATATACTACTTGAGGTTCTATCTAGAGCACTAAGCCAACAAAAGGAGATCAAAGGGACACAAATCAGACAAGAAGAATTCAAAAATCTCACTATTTGTTGATGATACGGTAGTTTATATAAGTGACCCCAAAAATTCTACCAAGTAATGTAGCAGGATACACAATTAACTCAAAAAAATTGAATCCCTTCTTTACACAGATAAATGGACTGAAAAAGAAATCAGAAAAACATTACCCTTCACAATAGCACAAATAACATAAAATGTACTGGACTAACTCTAGCCAAACAAGTGGAAGGTCTATATGATTAGAACTTTAAAACTTTGAAGAAAGAAATTGAAGAAGACACCAGAAAACTGAAAAGATCTCCCATGCTATTGGGTAGGTAGAATTAATACAGTAAAAATGGTAATTTTACCAAAAGCAATCTGCAGATTCAAAGCAAAGCCCATCAAAATCCAAGCAAAATTTGTCACAGACCTAAAAAGAACAATACTCAAGTTCATATGGAAAAGCAAAAAACCCAGGATCATAAAAACAATTCTGTACAATAAAGGGACTTCTCGAGGCATCACAATCCCTGACTCCAACTCTACTACAGAGCTACAGTACTGAAAACAACCTGGTATTAGCATAAAAACAGACAGGACACCCAATGGAATTGAATCGAAGAACCGAATATCAATCGACATACCTACCTACAACACCTGATTTTTGACAAAGAAGCAAACAATATAAAATGTGAAAAAGAAAGCATATTCAACAAATGGTGCTGGCATAACTGGATATCAACAAGTAGAAGAATGAAAATAGATCCATATTTATCACCATGCACAAAACTCAAGTCCAAATGGATCAACGACCTCAACATAAAATCAATCACATTGAACCTCATAGAACAGAAAGTAGGACATACACTTGAACATATTGGCACAGGAGACTACTTCCTAAATATAACACCAGTAACACAGACACTGAGAGAAACGGTTAATAAATAAATGGGACCTCCTGAAACTGAGATGCTTTTGTAAAGCAAAGGACACAGTCAACAAGACAAAATGGCAACCTACAGACTGGGAAAAGATCTTTATCAACCCCACATTAAACAGAGAGTTGATGTCCAAAATATATGAGAAACTCAAGAAATTGTTCATCAAACAACAAATAATCCAATTAAAAAATGGGATACAGACCTAAACAGAGAACCCTCAAACGAGGAATCTAAAATGGCTGAAAGACACTTAAGGAAATGCTCAACATCCTTAGCCATCAGAGAAATACAAATCAAAACAACTCTGAGATTCCATCTCACAAATGTAAAATTACCAAAATCAAAAACACTGATGTCAGCTTATTCTGGAGAGGATGTGGAGTAAAGGGAACACTCTTCCATTGCTGGTGGGAGTGCAAACTGGTACAACCACTTTGGATAACAGTATGGCAATTTCTCAGAAAATTAGTAAACAATCTACCTCAAGACCCAGCAAAACCACTTTGGGGTATATACCCAAATGATGTTCAATAGTGCCACAAGGACATGTGCTTAACTATGTTCATAGCAGCATTATTTGTCATAGCCAGAACCTGGAAACAACCTAAATGTTGCTCTACCAAATAATGGTTAAGAAAATGTGATATTTCTTTTTTTTTCAGAAAAATAAGATTTTGTGATTTATTGAGATAAAATAATCCTTGGCTTAACAAAAAGATTTGGTGCCCATAAAATTTGAACCAATTACTGAACAGATGTCCTTGCAGAAATATTCTTTTTTTTAAGTTTATTAAAATATAAAAGTTTTCATTTTCACCCCTCCTCCCACCACCCTCCCACTCCCCCCACTCCCTCTCCTCTTCCCTCTCCATCCCTAAGAGCAGTCCGGGTTTCCAGCCCTGTGGGAAGTTCAAGTTCCTCCCGGCTCACTCCAAGTCCAGGAAGGTGAGTATCCAAACAGACTGGATCCCAAAAAATCCAGAATATGCAGAGGAAACAAGTCCCAGAGTCATTGTCAATGGCTTTTTAGAAAGACTTCGGGTCAGCCACATTCAGGGAATCCAGCCTCCTCCAGAGAATCTGGTTGGATCAAGCGCGCCTTCAGTCTCAGTCAACTGGCCTTGGTGAACTCTCATTAGATCAGTCGCCTTGTATCAGTGGGTGATCACTCCCCTTGCGGTTCTGATTTCCTTTTTCATGTTCTTCCTCCTTCTGCTCCTCCTTTGGACCTTGGGGGGCTCAGTCCGGTGCTCCAATGTGGGTCTCCGTCTGCATCGCCATCCATCACCGGATGAAGGTTCCCTCTGATCTTGCCCTCCCTGCTCATGATCTTCTTCCTTCTGCTTCTCGCTTTGACCTAGGGAGTTAAGTCCAGTGTTCAAACGTGGGTCCTCGTCTCTATCTCCATCCATTGCCAGATGAAGGATCTATGGTGATAAGCAAAATATTCATCAGTATGGTTATGGGCCAAGGCCAGTTCAGGCACCCTCTCCTCTGTCCAGAGAACAATCTGGGAATCTCTCCTTGGACCTGGGATCCCATTTATAGTCAAGTCTCTAGTAAACTCTAAACTGACTTCCATAGTAGAGATATATTCTTCCCTGAACCCATATCTATCCTTCCTCCCTCCCCCCCTTCCAGTCCCCCTAGCATTTCCCATTCCTCCCCTGCTCCCTTCTCTCTAACCCTCTCCCCTTCCAACTACCCTCCCACCCTCCCATGCGCCCGTGGTTACCTGGAACTCTTGTCTATTTCCAATCTCCAGGAGGAAAACTACCTGAATTTTCTTCAGGTTCACCTTCTTATTTAGCTTCTCTAGGATCACGAATAATAGGCTCAAAGACCTTTAATTATGGCTAGAATCCACTTATGAGTGAATACATACCTTATTCCTCTTTTTGGGTCTGGCTTACCTGACTCAGTAAAGCGTTTTCTTTTTCTTTTTTTTTTATTATTCTATTTATTTATTTATATTTAATTTTTACTGGGAACCCCTCCAGAATCAAGTCTCTTGCAAACCCTAAAATGGCTCTCTTAGTTGCGATATAAACTTCCCTGCTCCCATAACCATCCTTCCTCCCTTCCCCCCTCCCATTCCCCCAAGCCATCCCCAATTCTTGCCCTCTCCCCTCTCCCTAACCATCTTCCCTTACTTCCACCCCCCATGCACCCGAGTTTGCTTGACAATCTTGCCTAGTTCTATTATCCAGGAGGATAACTATATACATTTTCTTCAGGTTCACCTTCTTATCTAGCTTCTCTAGGATCACAAATTATAGACTCAAAGACCTTTAACTATGGCTAGAATCCACTTATGAGTGAGTACATACCATATTCCTCTTTTGGGGTCTGGGTTACCTCACTCAGTAAAGCGTTTTCTATTTCCATCCATTTGCATGCAAAATTCAAGATGTCATTGTTCTTTACCGCTGAGTAAAACTCTAATGTATATATGTTCCACACCTTCTTTAACCATTCTTCTATTGAGGGGCATCTAGGTTGTTTCCAGGTTCTGGCTATTACAAATAGTGCTGCTATGAACATAGTTGAACAAATACTTTTGTAGTATGATAGGGCATCTCTTGGGTATATTCCCAAGAGTGGAATTGCTGGGTCCTGAGGGAGGTTGACTCCCAGTTTCCTGAGAAACTGCCACACTGATTTCCACAGTGGCTGCACAAGTTTGCATTCCCACCAACAATGGATGAGTGTTCCCCTCATTCCACATCCTCTCCAGCATAGGCTGGTGTTTTTGACTTTAGCTATTCTGACAGGTGTAAGATGGTATCTCAAAGTGGTTTTGATTTGCATTTCCCTGATCGCTAAGGAGGTTGAGCATGACCTTAAGTGTCTTCTGGCCATTCGAAGTTCATCTGTTGTGAATTCTCTGTTCAGATCAGTACCCCATTTTTTAATTGGGTTAATTAGAGTTTTAGTGTCTAGTTTCTTGAGTTCTTTGTATATTTTGGAGATCAGACCTTTGTCTGATGAGGGGTTGGTGAAGATCTTCTCCCAGTCAGAAGGCAGCCTTTTTGTCTTACTGACAGTGTCCTTTGCTTTACAGAAGCTTCTCAGTTTCAGAAGGTCCCATTTATTCATTGTTTCTCTTATTGTCTGTGCTACTGGGGTCCTACTTAGGAAGTGGCCTCCTGTGCCTATATCTTGTAGACTACTTCCCGCTTTCTCTTCTATCAGGTTCAAAGTGGACAGATTGATGTTGATGTCTTTAATCCATTTGGACTTGAGTTTTGTGCATGGTGATAGATATGGATCTACTTTCATTCTTCTACAGGTTGACATCCAGTTATGCCAGCACCATTTGTTAAAGATGCTTTCCTTCTTCCATTGTATACCTTTAGCTCCCTTGTCGAAAATTAGGTGTTCATAGGTTTGTGGGTTAGTATCCGGGTCTTCTATTCGATTCCATAGGTCGACTTCTCTGTTCTTATGCCAATACCAAGCTGTTTTCAATACTGTAGCTCTGTAATAGAGTTTGAAGTCAGGGATGGTAATGCCTCCAGAAGTTCCTTTATTGTATAAGATTGTTTTGGCTATCCTGGGTTTTTTGTTTTGCCATATAAAGTTGATTATTGTTCTCTCAAGGTCTGTGAAGAAGTTTGGTGGGATTTTGATGGGGATTGCATTGAATCTATAGATTGCTTTTGGTAGAATTGCCATTTTTACTATGTTGATTCTCCCAATGCAAGAGCAGGGGAGGTCTTTCCATTTTCTGGTATCCTCCTCAATTTCTTTCTTCAAAGGCTTAAAGTTCTTGTCAAATAGGTCTTTCACTTCTTTGGTTAGAGTAACCCCAAGATATTTTATGCTATTTGTGGCTATCATGAAAGGTAATGTTTCTCTGATTTCCCTCTCCGCTTCTTTATCCTTTGTGTATAGGAGGGCCACTGATTTTTTGGAGTTGATCTTGTATCCTGCCACTTTACTAAAGGTGTTTATCAGCTGTAGGAGTTCTTTGGTAGAGTTTTTGGGGTCTCTTATGTACACTATCATATTGTCAGCAAATAATGAAAGTTTAACTTCATCCTTTCCAATTCGAATCCCCTTGATCTCCTTATGTTGTCTTATTACTATTGCTAGAACTTCAAGCACTATATTGAAGAGGTATGGAGAGAGTGGACAGACAGCCTTGTCGTGATACTGATTTTAGTGGAAAGGCTTTGAGTTTCTCTCCATTCAATTTGGTGTTAGCTGTCGGCTTGCTGTATATTGCTTTTATTATATTTAGGTATGATCCTTGTATCCCCAGTCTCTCCAATACCTTTATCATAAATGGGTGTTGAATTTTGTCAAATGCTTTTTCAGCATCCAGTGAAATGATCATATGGTTTTTTCTTTCAGATTATTTATATGATGGATTACATTGATAGATTTGCATATGTTGAACCATCCCTGCATCTCTGGGATGAAGCCTACTTGATCATAATGGATAATTTTTCTAATGTGTTCTTGGATTCGGTTTGCCAGTATTTTATTGAGAATTTTCGCATCGATGTTCATGAGTGAGATTGGCCTGTAATTCTCTTTCTCGGTTGTGTCTTTGTGTGGTTTTGGTATTAGGGTGACTGTAGCTTCATAAAAGGAGTTTGGCAGTGACTCTTCTGTTTCTATATTGTGGAATACATTAAGGAGTATAGGTATTAGCTCTTCCTGGAAGTTCTGGTAGAATTCTGCATTGAAACCATCTGGTCCTGGGCTTTTTTTGGCAGGGAGATTTTTGATAACAGCTTCTAATTCTTCACGACTAACAGGTCTATTTAGATTGTTCACCTGTTCTTGGTTCAACTTTGGTATATGGTACTTATCTAAAAAAAATGCCCATTTCTTTTACATTTTCCAACTTTGTGGCATATAAACTTTCGTAGTAATATCTAATGATTCTCTGAATTTCCTCTGTGTCTGTGGTTATGTCCCCCTTTTCATTTCTGATCCTATTAATTTGCAAGTTCTCTCTCTGCCGTTTGATTAGTTTGGATAGGGGTTTGTCAATCTTGTTGATTTTCTCCAAGAACCAGCTTTTTGTTTCATTGATTCTTTGAATTGTTTTCTGTGTTTCTATTTTGTTGATTTCAGCCCTCAGTTTGATTATTTCCAGTCTTCTACTCCTCCTGGGTAAATCAGCTTCTTTTTTTTCTAGAGCTTTCAAGTGTGCTGTTAAGTCTCCAATGTGTGCTTTCTCCGTTTTCTTTAATTGGGCACTTAGTGCTATGAACTTTCCTCTTAGCACTGCTTTCATAGTGTCCCATAGGTTTGAACACGTTGTGTCTTTGTTTTCATTAAATTCAAGGAAGAGTTTAATTTCTTTCTTTATTTCTTCCTTGACCCAGGGATGATTTAGTAGTTGACTGTTCAACTTCCATGAGTTTGTTGGCTTCCTGGGGGAAGCATTGTTGTTGAATTCTAATTTTAATCCATGGTGATCTGACAAGACACAGGTGGTTACTAATATTTTTTTTGTATTTGTGGAAGTTTGCTTTGTTACCGAGTATGTGGTCAATTTTCGAGAAGGTTCCATGAGCTGCAGAGAATAAGGTATATTCTTTCCTATTTGGGTGGAGCGTTCTATAGATGTCTGTTAAGTCCATTTGATTCAGTACCTCCAATAAATCTCTTATTTCTCTGTTAGGTTTCTGTCTGATTGACCTGTCCATTGGTGAGAGAGGAGTGTTGAAGTCTCCTACTATTAGTGTGTGTGGTTTGATGACTGTCTCAAGTTCTAGAAGAGTTTCTTTTACATATGTGGGTGCCTTTATATTAGGGGCATAGATATTCAAGATTGAGACTTCTTCCTGATGAATTGTTCCTGTTATGAGTATGAAATGTCCATCTCCATCTCTTCTGATTGATTTTAGTTTGAAGTCGATTTTGTTAGATATTAGAATGGCCACACCCACTTGTTTCTTAGGTCCATTTGCTTGGAAAACCTTTTCCCAACCCTTTACTCTGAGTAGGTGTCTGTCTTTGTGGTTGAGGTGTGTTTCTTGTAAACAGCAGAATGTTGGATCCTGTTTTCGTATCCAATCTCTAAGTCCATGCCTCTTTATAGGTGAGTTGAGTCCATTGATATTAAGTGATATTAATGACCAGTGATTGATGACTTCGGTCATTTTTTTGGGTAGTAGAGTGTATGTGTTTTCCTTCTTTGAGTTGTGCTTGTGAAGGGTCGCTAGATGTCTGAGTTATTGTAGGCAGTGTTGGGAATGTTGGATTCCTTGGGTTGTGATTTTCCTTCTAATATTCTCTGTAAGGCTGGATTAGTAGCTACGTATTGTTTAAATTTGTTTTTATCCTGGAATATTTTGTTTTCTCCGTTGATAGTGAACAATAGCTTGGCTGGGTATAGTAGTCTGGGCTTGCATCCATGGTCTCTTAGTTTCTGCAGTATCTCTATCCAGGACCTTCTGGCTTTCATGGTTTCCATAGAGAAGTCTGGTGTAAGTCTGATAGGTTTACCTTTATAAGTTACTTGACCTGTTTCCTTTGCAGCTCTCAATATCCTTTCTTTAGTCTGAATGCTTTGTGTTTTGATTATTATATGGCGAGGGGATGTTTTTTTCTCATCCAGTCTATTCGGTGTTCTGTATGCTTCTTGAACCTTCATAGGAATATCGTTCTTTAGGATGGGAAAGTTTTCTTCTATAATTTTGTTGAGTATATTTTCTGGACCTTTGATCTGCAATTCTTTTCCTTCTTCTACTCCTATTATTCTTAGATTTGGTATTTTTATTGTGTCCCACAGTTCCTGAATGTTTTGTGATGAGAATTTGTTGGATTTGCTGTTTTCTTTGGTCAGAGTGTTTAATTTCTCTATGGTGTCCTCAGAGTCTGAGATTCTTTCTTCTACCTCTTGTATTCTGTTGGTTATGCTTGTTTCTGAAGTCTCTGTTTGTTTACCTAGATTTTCCATAGCCAGCCGGCCCTCGGTTTGTGATTTCTTCATTGACTCCATTTCAGTTTTCAAATCTTGAACTGTTTCTATTACCTGTTTGATTGTTTTTTCTTGGTTTCCCAGAATTTCATTTACGGATTTACTCATTTCTTCAAACTTTTTGGTATATTTCTCTTCCATTTCTTTACTCATTTCCTCAATCTTTTTGTTATACTTATCTTCCATTTCTTTACGGCAGATTTTCACCTCTTGTTTAAGTTCCTCTATTATTTTCATAAAGATCCGCTTAGAGTCGACTTCTTCTATTTCTTCTGGAGTAGGGTGTTCAATTCTTCTAGTTTCGAGCTCCCTGGATTCTGTAGACGTCATGTTGCCTTTCAGGTTGTTGGAGGAATTCTTGTATTGGCGCCTGCCCATCTCCTCCACTCTGGATGAAACTCCTCAGCACTTTCTGAATAGAACTCCTCAACACTCTCTGGGTAGGACTTCTCAACACTCTCTGGATAGAGCTCCTCAGCACTCTCTGGGTAGGACTCCTCAGCAGTGCAACAGGGCTAGCTGGTCTTCCCAGGACCCAGGAGACAAAGTGCCAGCAGCAGTGGGGGGAGGGAGGGGTCCCGTGGAACACCGAAGACCCTGCTGCAGAAGCTGAGGGGGGAGGGGCTGTGCTCTCTTCCTGGACAGGCAGGCCACCCAGGCGAGCACCCATTCACCTCTCTGGGAAGAGCTCCTCAGCAGTGCAACAGGGCTAGCTGGTCTTCCCAGAACCCGGGAGACAAAGGGCCAGCAGCAGTGGGGGGAGGGAGGGGTCCAGTGGAACACCGAAGACCCTGCTGCAGAAGCTGAGGGGGGAGGGGCTTTGCTCTCTTCCCGGACAGGCAGGCCACCCAGGCGAGCACCCACTCACCTCTCTGGGAAGAGCTCCTCAGCAGTGCAACAGGGATAGCTGGTCTTCCCAGGATCCGGGAGACCAAAATGTGATATTTCTTAACAGTACTCTGGAGGCTGCCCAGACCACAAAATAATCACAGTGAAACTACATTATTTGCAATACTCTTTGACCAATAGATTAAGCATATTTCTGGCTAACTCTTATATCCTAAACTAACCCATCTCCATTAATCTGTATATCACCACAAGGTTGTGGCTTATCGGCAAAGTTCACAGCTGGCGGCTCGCATCTTTCTCCACTGGTGGCTACATGGCTTCTCTGTGACTCTGCCTACTCTCTCTATATATATCTCTTCCAGTTTGGTTGCATTCTGTTAAGCCATTGGCTGAAAGCAATTCTTTACCCATTAACCAATAAAAGCAACACATATACAGAAGACTTTCTACACCATTTCCCCTTTTCTATTTAAACAAAAAGGAAGGTTTTAACTTTAACATTACAAAACAGGTATCAAGCAAGAATTACAGTTACAATATTTATATCTACTTTATCTTTTATCATAACTAAGGAAAACTGTAATTATAAGTATCTATTCTTCAACTAGATCAAAGACCCCAGAAGCATGTAATATTACCTAAGTTAACAGGAAGTGCATTGAAAGCAACTTCCAAAACTCTAGAATTGACCAAGACTGTCTGGACAGACACTCAAAGTTCTTTTGTATTATTGGCACATCCATCTGGTAGACTTTTCCACGACAGTTCCACCTATATTGGCAGTTTGCCAATCACTTTCTACTGTGTCCTGCAGAGTATCTGGCAGACTCTTTGATAAAACAGAAACCCCAAAGGACTGTCTCACCTTCTTTAGGCAGCTTCAGTAGTCATTTTTCTGTGGGTTCTGCAAGGCCAGTTAAGCAGTTCAGGTTAAATCACAGTGTCTTAAAAGTTACTATAAGGATTTCCCTTATAAGGGTAAGTAGATAATAAAAAGGATGATGAGAATTGAAGCAGAATGACCACAGTTTCTGCTATTATCTGGGTGGAAATGGGTAAAAACAGGCATACTGGTGCCATTGGGTCAATATTGGTGGGGCCAAGAAAACAAGGAGGTAAACATGTCTTGAGCTAGCACAGTAGTGACCCCAAACTTTACAGTGAAGAAGACTGTAGGATGAATTAATTATTTCAGGGTTAGGTGGGGTATAGTAAGTCTAAGATTAGTGCTCAGTATTTAAGTGGTAATGTCACCTAGGCAAAGGAGCCTAACTGATGGGGAAGTAACTGACGGGGAAGTCTAGGATAGAATTAGAAGAGTTTTGAGCCATCAGACTTCAGACTGTACTGAGTGCTATGAGACTGAGAGGGGTCTAGACAGAATAAAAGGGGAAGAATGGCTTGGACAAGAAGGACATTGCATTAAATGTATCCTAAAATCAAGTGCTTGCTCTCTCACATACATGCACACATGGTTGCAAGCACCCACTGTGAACCGTGAATTGAAGATCATAGTTGCTAGCACTCTGGATCTGATCTTTCTTTTTGCTCACTCTGGACAAGTGACTCCATCTCCCTGAATTACTCCGTTGTCCATAAAACAGGGTTATGTTGTGTGCCAAGGTTGCCAGGGATGTCAGTCATTATGTGTGCCAACCTCTGGTGGTAGCCTGTGGTAGCAGGCCTTACTGATGTTTCCCTCTTGCAACTCTTTCTGTTCTCCCAGATGGAGACCATGTCTCCATCTCTGCAGTTCCTTGATTCCTGCTTCATCTTTTTCCAGCTACAAAAGGCAAACCATTGATAACTTTCTGTGGGGCTTCTTGATTTCAGATCTCTTTCCCCATTCTTGCCTCCAAGTAATATCTGGCTCATCTGAGCAATCTCAAAACTTCTCACGTGTAAAAACAGACTGTTTGGGATGAGCTGCTTTTTAAGCTGCATGCTAATAATGGTGTTCTTATCGTTATTATATTTGCTTTCAAATCAGCAAGTATTCTGATTAGGTTCTGTAGATGCAGATGATATTAACCAGTGGTGTGGGGAAGAGAAAGCTATTCTTAGGCAGTCTGTCTCTTGATTAGTCCCTGATGTTTGTTTGATAGCTGATGACGTCAATAGATAATCTTGAGATGCTCTCAGTGGTGCTTGGGGAAAGCTGCTGCAGGGAAACTGAAGATAACTGTGTGATGGCATTGGTTGTTATCCAAGCATGCCTTACCACCAGCATCCCTTCCAACCTCTTCCAACGTATGTCCTGAACCAGACACTTCTTGAATGTTGTACATGAGGAAGGGTAGAAGATATGTTGGTTCTAGGAATGGTTTTGGATTTAGGAATGGTCTTTTCCTTATTCTCTGTGTAGATGATTAATTGTAGTTTTCCATGCCTTCATGGGTAGTCTAGGGAAATGATATCCTTGCCATGTGAGAATTCTATAGGATGTTATGTGTGGAAGATCAATGATCGAAGTGGGAGTAATATGGCTGCCCTACTAGTGTCAGTAATTGACATCTTATTTAATGCATTTTGTTTCCTTTTTCCCAACTTATTTGAGCTGAAGATCAAAGAGGGCTCTGAGGTTGCAAGTTGGTTGAACTTGAATTTAACTCTTCATCTTCCATCAGTGTCTTTCTCCTATGTTCAGAACAACAAGTGTGTGTCTGAAAGCTAATGGACAAATCTGTGTGAAGACAGATGGTACCCGAGGCTGTAAGTGAGTAGCTCAGTTGGTAAAGTGTCTACCTAGATCACACAAAGTCCTAAATTCAATACCTGGCATTTAATAACATAGGTGTGGTAGTGCATGCCTTCAGTCCCAGAACTCCAGAGGTGGAGGCAGGAAGATAAGGAAATCAAAACCATCTCTAGCTATACAGCAAGTTTGAGAACACTCTGGGATACATGAGACCCTGTCTCAAAATAACAGCAACAAATAAACAATACTCCCAAAATAATAAGAATAAAATAATAATATGATCTTTCAGAAGATAGATTTACTGCATTCAGTAGCTTGTGGCGAACAAATGTTTGTTGATTTCCCAGAAGCATCTCCAACTGGCCCAGGCAGAGAAGTGAATGAATAGGTGAGACATCTGTCTCTGGTGTGAAGACTGTGGAATTAAGTGGAAAGCAACACAGGAATATTTTGTCTACAACTAAAATGTCTGAAATTGTTTGGTACATCTATGTGTATACAGTATTTTGTGTATATATCTGCATACAATATTTAAATGGTGAGTCATTCTACTAATGAGCAGCAAAAGAAGGGAAGAACCCACTGTCACCTCAGACACAGTCTTTCAGAAATGCTAGCTTTTCTCAAAATAGACTCACCTATCACATGACTCAGATATACCTCTTGTAGGCACAAACCTGAAGAGCTCTAAGTTTCAGAAATGTGTGCATATCTGTCTCTATTTCTACACTAATCATAGTATCCAAAAAGTAGAACCAGCCAAGAAGTCCTTCAACAGATGAATGAATAAAGAAAATGATCCACATATTTATAATCGATTTTTTCAGTCACAAATAATGAAGTCATAGTTTTTATAGAAAGTGAGAGATGAAATGAAAATCAATATAGTAAGTGAAATAAGCCTTTCTCAGACAAAAATCAAATGTGGCAATCACCTTTTTTTGTAAGTTGTTTTTATTGAGCTATATATTTTTCTCCACTCCCCTTCCATCCTCCCCCTCCTCTTCTACCCTCTCCAAGATCCCCATGCTCCAAATTTACTCAGAAGATCGTGTATTGTTCTATTTTCCATGTAAATCAGGTTCATGTATGTCTCTCTAGGGTTCTCTTTGTTGTCTATGTTCTCTGGGATTGTAAAATGTAGGCTGGTTTTTCTTTGGTTTATGTCTAAAAACACTTATGAGTACATATGATATTTGTCTTTCTGTGTCTGGATTACCTTACTCAATATGATGCTTTCTAGATCCATCCATTGCCCACAAATTTCAATATGTCATTATTTATTTTTTGCTGTGTAGTACTCTGGTGTGGGAAGTCCTTCTGTATATGTGTTGCTTCTATAGGTTAATGAATAAAAAAGTTGCTTTTGGTCAATGGTTTAATAAATTATAGCCAGGCTGGACAAGATATAAAGAGAGAGTAGGCAGAGTCACAGAGAAGCCATGACTGAAGACTGAGTAGCACATACAATGTGGAGAGCCTGGCTAAAGATAAGATTCATGCCCATGTGGGACAGATTGAGAGGTATGAGAGCTCTTCCTTTTATCAACAATAGCAGGTCACTGAGCACTCACGGTTTTACTTTTAGAATTTTCCACTTAATACTTTTGAACACAGGTTGGGTCATGGCTTACTATAGAAAACGGTTGAAAGCAGAACTGTGGACTAGAAGGGAGTCTGCTGTATTGTCTAAATGAGCTGTCACCAAGCAGAGCCTGGAGCATAAGCTGTCACTGAGCATCTGTTTGGGGGCAAGCACCAAGTTCAGCCGGTGTCATTATTACAGTTATGATGAAAGCACCGCTCACATCTTCAGTTTACTCTCTGTAACATTTTCCCCTATATCATGTCATCAGTGGGTTTTGGACAACTCACTCATGACCCTTCTGTCCCAGCACCTGGAACCTGAGGGTAAAGTTGTTCTTGCCTACAGTAGCACCACTGCAGGGCAGTGCTGAGCACACAGAGAGCCTCCAGTGTAAGGCTCGGACGGAGAGAGGCACTCCTCCAGGGTCAATACACATGCACGGGAAACAAGCGAACACACCCCGGAGTAGCGGAGTTGCACTCCCTCTGCTCTTCTTCGTAGCTCCACATCCCTGAGCTCACTAATTTCCAGGGAAGCAGGGTGCTATGCTCACCCTTTCCAGTAGGCTTGGATTGCAGATGGACAGCACGCATGTTGGCTTCCATGAATTCTGGGCATCTAAACTCAGTTCCTTATGCATGCACAGCAAGCATTTTATCCACTGAGCCATCTCCCAGCCCTTATTTCTCCTGTTTTATAGATGTGAACACTCACTCCTAGAGGAGGAAAACATTTCACACAGACACAACCAGCAAATGACAGTGCCTGCCAGGAGTTCATCTATGTTCTTTTCAGGTTTTAGCCTCGACATAACTCTCTTACACTTCTGGAACCCATTTATAACAACTCTTGCCCCCACAAGCATAAGCCATCATCAACTTAGTCTTTTCTACATCATGCTCTGCTTGTGACATTTTTACATCATATTGTGTTCTTGGACTTGACCATAAACATTATAAAAGAATGATCATCACTTATTGATGTTAGAACCCCAGAATCCAAAATAGTACCTGTCACTTACCAGATGCATAATGTATCTCTAGCATGTAAACTGAGTCACGATCCCAGGCATTAAATGATGCCATTTTATTTCCATAGTAACCATTCAAGTCTTAGCAGAGGCAAATATTTCAGGAAGAACTTAGGGAAACAGGCATTGCATGCTGCAGTGTGGGTCTGCCGAGAGCTTGCTAGTTTTCCCTGCTTGAGAACTAACTTGGAATTCACAAATGAAAACACATTCTTTATACACTATATTCTTTTTGCACAAGAATGTAAACTTGATGCTAAACCCCTAGGCAGAAAATCATGACGACAGTACCCTGGGTTTAATGAAAGTGTGATGATTTCCTAATTGAGTTCGATCACTTCCATTTTCAAAAAAACATGTCTCTACCATATCACTGCGGGAACAATTGTCCCAAAGACATTCCCAGCATCATTGCACACAGCCGACAAATTGCTGGAGGTAAGTTTATTGCCCAGGGGATGAAATGTGAAGGTCATTCATCCTTCAGCAGCATGTTCCATGGCCTGTGTGGTTACCACTCAGGTCAGGCAGCCCTGTGGGAAACCCTAAGTGACACCTGATGAAGTATATTCCAGCAGGAACAGATCTTTTCTTCTCTAAAGCCCGGTGCTTGAGATAAGTAAGGGCTGTGAAGCCTCTAGATGGAGATATGTGGTCATAAAGCTGATTGTGGTGGGGTTTTTTGTTTGTTTTGTTTTTGAGTCAGAGTTTCTCTGTATAGCTTTGACTGTCCCACAACTCATTCTGTAGACCAAGCTAGCCTCTAACTCACAGATATACACCTGCCTCTGCCTCCTGAGTGCCGGGATTAAAGACATGCACCACCACTGCCAAGCTGATTGTGGTGGTTTAAATGTGAGAGATGTCCTCACAGGTTCATTGTGAAAGCCAGGACCCCCAAGTAGTAGCATCATTTTTGAAGACCTGGGTCTAGCTTGGAAGAAGTAAGTCACTGGAGATGAATCAGATGTCAAGTATGTGCTTAGCTTCTCTCTCTCTCTCTCTCTCTCTCTCTCTCTCTCTCTCTCTCTCTCTCCCTCACTCTTTCTGGTTAGCCATGAAGTGATGGTTCTCTTCTACCTCAGCATCACGATGCCCCAATGGTCTCACCTTTCAGGTTCCTGGAACCAAGCAGCCTTGGACTTAGCCCTCTGAAACCACGAGCCAAGACCAACCTTTCCTGAGCTGTCCTTCTCTGTGTCCGGGCTGCAGCTATGCAGAAGTGGCTCACATAAATGACTTCTTTGTCTACTCCTGGTTGGGTCTCAGCTTCTGCTTTGCCTCTGTCTGGATGTGTGATCTTAGAGAAACTGCTTGATCTAAGTTCTGAATGTCAGTGCTTTGAAAAAATACAAACAAAACAAAAGAAACCTTTCTTGGAGGGGCATCCTTGACAGTTGGATAACTTTGTCACCTCCTACGCTAAAAGCCCGGGTTCTGCGATTGTAAGAATAATTGTGTGGACCACGGTTCGTCTTCTTTAGTCCCCTTCCCAGAAAGTGCTATATAGTCTATTGAAAGTTATCTAGAAATACTATGTGTTTTTTTTTTAAAAAAAAGAAACAAATTAGAATAACTTGCAACCTGGCCACCCACTGTCAGTCTGTTGAGGTGTTTCCTATCTGACATTTTTCTGTCACATAGACTAGGAGTAGAGATACAGACTTGAGTTTCTTTTGCTGTCTTAAATAATACATTGGAGAAACATTTGGTGGGGAGGATGAGCCTGGGGATGTTGTGTTGCTCAGAGAGAGGCCAAGGGAAAGTGGTTCTTTGCATAAGAGAGTGAGAGAAATGTGCAGAACTCCTAGGTGGAGGAAACAAAGAGATGAGAAGAGCCGGAGTCACCGAGATCCTGGGAGGCTGAGGGCCAATGAAAAGCTGTTTGAGTTGGATAGAAATCTGAGAGAAATGTTTGCCTCGTACGCAGGCTAATGGTTTACTCAGCTATTAAATCCATGTAGCTTTCAACACATTGCAAAGACTTTACATTAGTGTATGCATGTGTATGCATGTGGAGGGGGGATGCGTGTGTGCATGTGTGAGTTTGTGAGACAAGATGTGGGGCACGTGGCTGATGCAGGTAGCCACTTCCTTATGTCATGTTCATTTCTGTATTTGATGATATGTACATCACAGTTGATACTCGAGGAAGAAAAGGAATTTGATTGAAATTGGTTGGGAAAGAGGGATGGGGCCATGATCAGGTATCTGTGTTAGACACGATGGCTGCTTTCAATGTGTGGAGACCATTGCAGCTTTAATTAAAACATCTTTTACAGTCTTGCATTTTGAATGCTTGTTCCCCAGCAACTGATACTGAATTGGGAGGCTGTGGAGACTCGAGAAACTAGGGTCCTGCCGAAGAAAGTCCGATGCTACGGGCTGGCCACTGAAAGTTCATTGCCTTGCCCTCTGCATTTTTGCCCACTGACACAGGAACAGCCTCTACCACAGGTTCCCACCACCACGAACTGAGCTGCTCCACCGTGCCTTCCCCACCATGACAGACTGAAACCGTGAACCGGAAGAAGTCTCTACTCTCTCCTGTTGTTTCTATCAGGTCCTGTGGTCACTGCAACATTAAAGCAACTACTACAGAAATGTAGCTCAGACTTTCACAGGCAGAGAGGCGGAGTGCTGGCTTAGCTCAGAAATGCACTCACATTCAGGAGTGAACAGATCTTGGTGCCTACCTTAACTAAGAGATGGAAGGGCCAGTTACCACAGAAAGTTCAAGTCCTGAAGCTCAATGCAGGACATGGGTCTGCGCAGGTGGAAACTACAATATGGGTATCTGCCTTATTTCTCTAGGTTGAGTTCAAGTTCCATTTTAGTCACAAGAGGCATTATTCTCCTTCCTTTCTAAGGTGGAAGCCACTTTCTGATTCCCATAGATTTCCCAGTGGCAGAAGACAGGAAGGGCTGCAGCGTCAAAATCAATCCAGCTCTCATCCCATCCACCGGCAGCCACCTACCTACAAACTAAGAGTGACCTACATCTCCAATCTATCGAGAAGGGACCCAAGGTGACAAGGATGTAGCTCAGATGGCAGCGTGCTTGCCTAGCATGCCTTAAACCTTGGGTTTAACCATCACATAAAGCGGCTGTGAGCTACATAGCTGAAATCTCAGCACTTGGGTTATAAAGGTAGAAGGATCAGGACTTCAGGATCATCCTCAGCTACAGTGTGTGTGTGTGTGTGTGTGTGTGTGTGTGTGAGAGAGAGAGAGAGAGAGAGAGAGAGAGACTGTATGTGTATTTGTATGGGCATTTGTGTGTATGTGTCTTAGGGATTCTTCTATGATACTTCCTATATCACAGCCATAGTGAAAAGTATTTTCCAGACATTAGGCCATTTAATTCTACAAACACTCCGAGGACACAGAAGTTGCTTGTATCCATTTCCCAGACTAAGAATGTGCATCTTGGAGGAGTTAGCCTCCTAGTTAGCAGTACAGAGCTGGGACTGAAACCAGGCAGGCTGGCTTCTGAAATGATGTCTGCCATGCTGGCTCTTTCCTTGAGTGAGAAAGGCAGTCTTGAAACTGGAGTTGTAATACGATCCAATGTTTATTTCTGAAGCACATGTATCATTTGTGTGTATATATATGGAAATGAAGGAAAAACAACAGGTCTGGATAGCTGTGTGGTGACATTTTCACAGTAGCAATTCTGAACAGAGGGGCTGTGTCAGCTTTTACTTTCTCCTTTCTACATCTTAAAATTGCTGGTTTATTTTCCACATAAGAGTGTGTTAGTTTCATAAACAGAGAAAAAGTAAACAAGGCAACTTTCTCTTTAGAGAAAGAATAAGCAAATCTGCTGCAAGCCCTGAGGCTCGTCTAGAAATGGTCTCTAAGACCAAGGGATATCACACACACACACACACACACACACACACACACACACAAGCACACACACACACTCACACACACAAACACACACGTGCACACACAGAGATATACAGACAGACAGACAGACAGACAGAGATACAGAAACAGAGACAGAGAAACAGAGAGGGGGAGGTGGGAGTATAGAGGAAAGGACACACACACACACACCTGCTGGTGTGTTCTGGGTTGTTGCTCTCTAAGGTCTTGAGAGACATATTCTCTGAGCTTCTCCAAGTCTCAGGTAGGCTCCACGGATAAATGGTCATGCTTACTCTGTGGCTAATTTAGATAGAGCTTTAATTTGCCATGTCTGGCCTTCCTGGCAGATAAAATTAATTACCATCTGTCTTGGTGATCCCAGGCTGCCATGGCAAAATATCGTAGATCGGGCAGATCCTGAGGAGCAGGGAGGTGTTTTCTCACAGCACAAGGCTCCCAAGTCCACGGTAAAGCTGGCAGGACTGGGAGTATGGAAGGACCTTCTCTGTCATGTCTTGTCCTCTTCTTCCATGGCTGTGTCTGCAGTGCGGGTGGGTGAGTGTTCTTGTGTCCCTTTTAAGGACACTAATTACTACGGGATCAGGATCAAACATTTAGGACCTCACTTATCCTTAGTTACCTCCTGCCTTAGGTAAGGTCTCTAACACATGACAAAACGGCATGACCAAAAGCAACCTGGAGAGGAAAGGGTTTCTTTAGCTTAGTGCTCACAGCAGTCTGTCATCTAGGAGAGTCAGGGCAGAAACCTAATGGCAGGAACTAACATAGAGGCCAAGGAAGAGTGTTGGTGTCTGGCTTTCTCCCAAAGACTTTCTCAGTCCACTTTCTCTTAGGACCCAGGATCGCTAGTACAAGGGTGGAATCATCTACATCAATCACCAATTAAGAAAATTCCCTAAAGACTTGCCTGCAGCTGAGTCTTTTGGAGGCATTTTCTCAGGTGAAGCTTCCTCCCTCCAGTGACGCCAAGCTTGTATCAGGTATACATAAAAATCCAACACATTTTCTAAAGCCTCAATAGAAACACAACCTCCCCGGGGGTTAGAAAATCAGTGAGTGAGATTGTTTTAATTCTTTTTTAAAATTTTTTAAGTAATTTTATTTCAACATTTATTCCTTCCCTTTGTTTTAACTTGTGTGTGTGTGTGATGTGTATGTAGGCATATATGCAAATATGTGTTGTGTGCGTGGAGGCCAGAGGTCAATATCCAATATCTTTTTCAATTATTCTCCACCTTGTTTTTGATCTTGATCTGCTCCTTGATCTGCAGCTCCTTGATCTGCAGCTAGATTCAGCTAGACTGGCTGCCCAGACAATCCCAGGGATCCTCTTGCCTCCTCTTCCCCGGTTCTGGGATTACAGGCACTTGTTAACCTGCTTGGCTCTGTTACATGGTTCTGGGGATTCAATCTTTTGGTCTTGTGACTTCATGGCAAGTGCCTTACTGAGTGGGCTTCCTCCCCAGCCAGCATGAGCTCTGAAGAAATGTGGTGCAGTCCATCACCATGGTGCTGGTCATGAGGAGCACGGCATCCATCCCCTGCCTCTAGTCACTTCAGCTAGAAGCTCACATCCAAGTCTCTGAGACTAAAGCCCTCGAGCTGCCCCAGAAGCCTTTAAGTGTGTTTAGATGGAATAGCTTTATAAAATGGTTTCTGACATTTTCTTCTAAGATAGAGGAAACAAGTACAGTGAAATTTGTTTGGTGATTTAGTTATGTTTCACCCAGAATGACAGGATGAGGCTGAAATACGAAAGCTTTGGGGATAGACAAAGTTCAGTACAGGTCGCTCACTCATTCAGAGCATGACCGAAGGTATGTATTTAACATAGTAAGAGCCATAAGCTCTCCTTGAGTACTTTTGAGTCTGGTTCAGAGGTAAGGGGAGATGAATGGTCACCTGAGTTTCCAACACCAAAGGTCAGTATCTAAACTAGATGTCTTAATAAACCATATCACATGAATCATCGAAATCTTAAAACCCACAGACAACTGGGTGAGTCTGAATGCAAAGACTAAGCAGCAAGGAACGCATGCACTTGAGACCAGGGCTGACAGATCAATGGCCACTGGAACTTCTGACCAAAAGGGTATCTGAGAAGCTGCCTCTTCCTTGCTCTTGCGTGAGGGTTAGAGGAGGATTTTGAAAAGGGAAGGAGACTGCAAGAGAAGCAGCTATGAACTGTCCATCACCACATTGTTGGCCATTTGTCTCATTGGTCTTTGTGTTTGTCTGTAGAAACAACGATGCCTTCAGCTGCACTTAGCAAGTGTAAGCCTTCCAGGTCGGGTGACATCATGACTACCTGGTGGGATCTGCCGACAGGTCTCAAAAGCATCCTTAATCAGTTTTCTTCATCAGTTAATGTGAACAAGAAGGCAAGTCTCCATGAAAGTGACAGAAGGAATAAATGGGGCCGCAAAAGTCACAATGGCCAGTGTAAGGATTCCAGGTGACACTCAAGGAGAGCTACATCAGTGCCAGTCAGTCCGATATCGCAGTGTCTGACTAGCAGCTTAAAGTCAGACCACTAGAAAAGTCTCGAGCTTGTTGGGTAGTCAGGGTCTGGGTCAAATTCGCTAGCACAAGAGCGAGGTGATTGATTTAAGATTCCTGTTCTTTCAGCTGTTGGGAGGCTTGACTTTGCACTATGTGTGTGACTTAAGCCAAACCCAAGGCTTCACTAAAGCTTTGGTCCTGTTTGTAAGTGGTAGCATTAATCACCTTAAAGCAGTATTGTGGAATTAAATTCAGCTACTCACATATCAGCCTTTGGTTTCATATGCGTTTATAATTTATTATGTGCTGCTTTTTGTTTTAATATTCCAGAATTAAACTTCATGCCATCACTGTAAATGGAAAAACAGCAGCAGCATTTCCAGTAGCAGATGTCATGTGTGGAAGACGTGCCTTATGAAAAGCAAGCCGAAAGGGAGGTGATGCTATTTCAGCTCTGGGTTATGGGATGTCACCTGCTGGTGGCTCTAAATTTGAGGTGTGCTCTTTTTGTGTTAAAACAAAAAAAGAGAGTTTTTAGAGAGGTGTGCACATGGCAGAGTGGTAAACTAGCAACCACAGTTTTTCTCCCAGCTTCTAAGGCACCCACAGGAGATGAGGACACAGACATGCAAGGGTCCCTGGAAGTTCTAGGCCCTCAGGATGATGAGGACGGCAAGTATGCAAGGGTCACTGGAAGTCCTAGACCCTCAGGGTGATGAAAAGCTGCTAAACCCTGCTAGAGTGGCCTGAAGGTAGCAAAGAAAGGGTTTGTGGGTGTGGTTTGTTCAGGGCTGTAGGAACAGTTATTTTTCCTAGCACTTGCCTGAGAGCTGGTCACCCATTCTATTTGCTACTGATGGACAGAGATACCATGTGGGTCTGGAAGGTGTCTTCAGGATAGGACCATTTTTGGTAGGGCAGAACCAATTATAATGAGTATAGGCAAATTGTCCACCCCGTGATCATGCTGGCCTTTCCCAACACACTTCACTCCTGCAGTCTAGCCACCTAGCAAGGACACTACATCCATGCCATCAGAAACTGCCTATGCCAACAATGCTGGATAATAACTGAAGTCTGTAAGTGATCTATAAAGATAATTTTTAGTCAAAGTTCCAAACAAAATTTCAGCATATAGTTTTATCTTCAGCATATAGTTTGATCTTCACAGTGACTAAAATGAAAGACTGGGAACTTTGAACGATGTTTTAGAAGAACAACAATAGGCAAAGAAAGAGATATTGAAGCTAATATGGTATGCGTTCTAGAAAAGGAGAAAATAGAAAAAGAAAGGAGGAATATTTGTAAATAGATGCTTAAAACTGAACACTAGATGGAGTCATGTAGGTATATGTTCATGGATAGATGGGTACATAGACACATGTGTGAATCTGTGGGTGCATGGATGACTGAATAGATGGATGAATGGTTTAGTGTGTTCATGGATAAGTGAATGATATATGGATGGATGGCTAAAGAGGTGTGAGGTGTGTGTGTGTGTGTGTGTGTGTGTGAGTGCGTGTCCGTGCGTGCGTGCGTGTGTGTGTGTGTGTGTGTGTGTGTGTGTGTGTGTATAAAGGGTATGCAAATCCTTGCATGGAGGGATCTGAGATTTCTGTATATATGCTTAGATTTCTGGATGCAAGATTATTTACATGGATGTATAGATGTGTAAAATCATGAGCATGTGGATGGTTAGATGGGTGGTGGTGAGTGGGTGAGGGAAATTATGATGGAATATGCATGATTTCTGCTATCACAAGCTAGCCACACTGGAGAGGAAGAGAAACAGATACTCTACAGAAGAAAAAGACCAGTTTTAGAAAAAAATAGTTTTTCATCTTTTGTATTCAATATAAGGAACTATTTTAAAGATGAAACCTCTGATGTTCTTTTAAAGTATGGGTGATGGGGGCCTGGAAAATGTCAAGAAAGCATCCCTGAGGTATACATAAGTCATTCAAAGAGCACACAGGCACACACAAAAGCAATTTTAAAAACAAGGCCATAAATTTTAAAGAGAGCAAGGTAGGATCATGGCAGGTTTGGGGGGAAGAAAAGGAAGCAGAAATGATATAATTATATTATAATTTCAAAACTAAAAATATATTCAAAAGAAAAATAGTTTTCCTTTCATTATCCCATATTTTTCTTGGGACATCAAATATGAAAGCTGAGGCTGAAATCTTGAAGAGTCTTATCCTGTCAATCAACCAGCATAGTCAGTATTTTGAGCTGGCACGCACCAATCCACAGATGCTTATTTTCTTAACAATGCCCTGACTCACATGAGCCACAAGAATGAAAGTCCATGTCCTTCCCAGTCTCAATGAGCCAGTGTCTTAAAAAAATAGATATATATTTAGGGCTTTCAAAGAGATAATGAGCAATTTCTAATAATTATTTGAAGCTATTAGAGATGGTCCCAGTACAATTAATGCTGCTGTTGAATCTTGATAATACCGGAAAGATAATTTAAGCCTGGTGCAAGGATGGCTGCCAAGATGTGTTCAACAATAGAACTGAATTTTCAAACATACAGATGTAGTTTTTTTTTTTGAACAGTGCAAATTGAAGAGAATGGAGTTTCAGTGCAATAATAATGTCATATAAATTTCCTAGAACATTCGAAGTTGAGAGGCAGATGTTCCCAGGAAGGGAACAAATTGGTGAGGGCTCTGGCCTGGATCCCTATGAGCTGGATACAGTGCCAGTATGGAGTACCAGCTTGCAGCAAAATTAATGAGGATTCCTGGAGTCAGGACTTCTGTATTCAGTTCCAGTGGAGACTTATCAAGTTGCCATAAAAACAATGACCTACGATATTACATGTTTATTTCCTATCAGTTCTGGAGAACTGATAGGAGTGGCTAAGGCCACTGAGGCCAGATTCTTCTGGGAAAACCTAGGAGAAGCAAATCCACTCTTGCCTCCTCACCTCTGGCGGTTACTATTCCCAGAATTCTCTGTCTTTGCTCCATCTTCTCCTCTCTTCTCATTTCTTCTCTTCCCTCCCTTCTCTCCTCTCTTCTCTTATAATTTCTTTTCCACTTCCACCTTGATTGAGGCTTGCCCTGGTGCAGGATCTGGTCATCTTGACATCCTTAAGTCTACCTCAAAAGACCTTTTTCCCATTAAGTTCCCATTAATTTATAGATTTGGATTCTTAGGCTATGGATTTGTGAGCTATCTCTCAGTCTACCACAAGTCTTAAGACAAATGAGCCCTGTATCTGGTTTTGCACCTGTGAGGGTCTCCATCACACACTCCTTCTGAAAATTCATAAAGCTATCTTTAACCAAGCACCTACTCTGTCCTTACCAGAGCCTTCATCTTTGTAACAAACTCTCAAGAGAAATAGTTTAAAGGAGACAAGATGTACTTTGGCTTACGGTTTCGTAAGTTTCTCTCCAGCGGCTATGAGTCAGAATGTTATGGAAGAAGAGAGTAGAAAACCAGAGATTCTCACCTCTTGGCAGCCATAAAGTAGAGAGAGAGAATGAGGGTAGGGGCAGGGAATGATTGCCACAGAGATACAACCCCTGAGACCTGCTTCCTCAAAGCAGGCTCTTCCTCATTCCAGCCTGCTGGTCAAGTTAGCACCCCATGGTCAGTCACCTTCCAAAAGCAATCCAGTCAGGGGCCAAGCCTTCTCCTTGAGAGATGTTTCCCATCTAAACCCCAGGCCAACAGGAATGCTGTGCTGCCCTTCTGCCACCAGGTATTTGTTCCACCTTCCTACTCTGGCTACTCTAGAGACTGTCACGCAGTTTTCAATCCCTCTCCACTATGGGATTCCATTTTTAGCTTGTTTGCTGCATCATCTGAAATTCTTGCAGGTTTGTGTTTATGCATTGCTTTCCTTTCACTAAATGATGAAGTCTTCCCCCGAGCGTTATCGACCACAGTGAGATCGACAGTGATCCGAGCAATTTCTGCCCTATTGTAGATGCTCAGTGAAGTGCTGTTAAGTCAATGATTGACTGACTGTGTAATTCAACCCCCAGGCATCACAAAGTCAAGCTCGTCATGTGAGGAATTGTCTGACTTTCAAAATTGAGGGAATGTTTTCAGAATCAAGGCCACCATACAACAAGGAGTATTCTCTTGTTTACACAGAGATAAATGTGTATAAAAGGCTTATTCTCCAAGGCAAGCATGTATATCTTGCTGATGAGAATGTAAATTAATACAGTCATTATTGCAAATGGTGTAAAATCTGTAAGTAGTACTGCCAATCAGCCCAGCGGTGGTGCTGCTGGATGCACACTCCCAAAGGAAACGAACAGAGCCATGTTCAGGCCTAGGGAAATGGCTCAGTTGGTGAAGTGCTTGTCATGCAACGAGAACCTGGGAGCGGCAGTGTATGCTTGCAATCTCATCTCAGCCCTTAAGAAGGAAAAGATAGGTGGGTCCCTTGGTCTTACTGGCCAGCCATTGTAGTCATTTGTGACCTTTGTCTCTGTAAATAAGCTGTATGGCTTGGAGGAATGACACCCAACTTTGCACTCTGGGCGATACCTACATGCACACATACACACATGTATGTACATACATTTACATATATGTACCCAAACATGTGAACATGCACACAAACTCAGAGAGAGATAGAGATTTGTCCCCACAGTTATTTCTGGTCTATTCACAATATCTAAGATAAGAAAACAAACCAAGTGTCCAGTAATGGATGAATAGATAAAATGTGTATACAATGGAGTGTAATTCTGCCATGAAAAGCATAAATTCTTGTTATTTCTGCAATGTGGATGAACCTGAAGAGCATTCCATTGAGTAAAATAAGCTTGTCAAAGAAAGACAAACACCTTGCTTTTCTCACTCACCTTCTGAAACCTTAAATAACTGTTGACACCACAGAAACAGAATAGTGGGGCCAGCAATGGGAGAGGATGATGAAGGAACAGAGTTAGGTCAGATGGGGGTACTAGGGAAAAAATTGGAGAGGAATGATCTCTAGTATTTGGTAACACAGGAGGTTATACATAGTTAATATCAAAACAGTGGAAGGAAAGAATTTGAGTTTTTCCAAAACAAAGAAATGATAAATGTTTGAGGTGACAAAAATGCTAATTACCTTGATTTGATCATCCAAATTACACACATGGACCAAAATATCACACAAATTCCACAAGTGAATAACTACCTATTTAGTAGAAAATGTAATGAAATAAAAATGAGTCTATTTTCAGAGTCTTTGTCCAAACATAGCATCCACAATGATCAATTCAGATTTCTTCAAGTTATTTGAGTTTTGACTGACGCCTCAATAATTCCAGAAGGGAAAAGAGAGGTGGATTGCTGCGAGGGCCCAATGAGTTTCTACATAGAAAATGAGTATGTAGTCCCTTGCCAGGTTGAGTATCTACTAACTGTTAAGACCCCCCTGCTTTCTAGTGAAATCCTAGCTCTTCTCCCCATCTTTTGAAGGAGATGTGTGATCCTCTTATAGCCTGTGGCGTTCCTATAGAGTTCTAGAAATCTCTGTTGGGTCACAGGGATTTGTGTCCACAGCCATGCAGTACCATGAGAAGCTGGTGAGCAGTCAAGATTGAGTATACGCTGTAGACAGAAAATTCTGTCCTGTCTGGCACTGCAGCTGTTCAGAACCAAAGAAACACACAGAGGCTTATGCTTATATTAATTATAAACTATTTGGCCTATTAGTTCAGGTTTATTATTAACTAGCTCTTACCACTTAAATTAACCCATAATTCTTATCTATGATCAGCTACGTAGTTTGGCACCTTTTGTCAGAGCAGCATTTTCACCTTGCTGCCTCTGTGTCTGGGTGGCAACTGTAGACTGAGACTTTCCTCTTCCCAGAATTCTCAGTCTGATGGCCCTGCCTATACTTCCTGCCTGGCTACTGGCAGTGTTGTGTTAAACCAGTATGAGTGACAAATCTTTACAGTGTACAAGAGCATTTTCCCATAGCATACGCTCACATAAACCAGTTGACAACTCTGCATATAAAGATGTTTGTTCCCAGACTGTGGACTTGAATTCTATCCCCAATACGAGCATCCATGTAGTACAGACACTGAGTGGTGCTGCCCTTCTGAAGCATGGGTCAGGCCTTTTTTGTATAACTGCAGAGACTAGACTCTATAACTATTCTGTGTGCCTGGACATCTTGCAGTCTGGTCAGTATTCCATCAGCTAAGGACATGGGATCCTCTAAGCAACAGAATTAGTGTGTGTGTGTGTGTGTGTGTGTGTGTGTGTGTGTGTGTTTGCGTGCACGCACATGCCAGCCATGAAACTCCTTGTGAAGATGTACAACAAAGACAGGAGAAGGCAAGGGGTTGTGGTACGTAGTGTCACCAAATGGACACACTCTGGAATTGTTATGCCTGAGTCTTAAGACCCCCAATGAGATCATCATGGAGCCGACTTTCCAATGCAATCACACAAGCTCGCTAGCAGGGGCTTCATCCTATACACCAATAGGGCAGGTGAGGGAGGAAGGCTCTTAGCTCACAGTGCAAGGGATCCTTAAAGGGAAAAGCTGCAAGCAGGGAGTTTCATGCTTTGGCTCTCAGTCAAGAGGGGATTTTTGTAACTTTCCACAAAAAGGTTTTGTACTGTAAAAGCTTGTTTGTCTAGCTTCTGATTAACTGTCCTCAGGTCTCTGGGCAGCCAGGCAGTTTTGGGGCCGTTTACGGCTATTCTTGGAATTTCTAGGCACACGAGGTGGGGTGCCTGCTAGGTTAGATTGCCACAAAATGGGGCCTGGGTTTAAAATAGCTTTAGTCTTGTCTCTTCAGAATCACCTGGGAGAGTGGCTTCTGAGCATGCTTGGGGGGAAGATCGCTGCTTATGTTAAGTGAGATGGGAAGATCCACCCACTGTGGGCAGTACCGTTCCTCAGCTGGGATCCTGGAGTATATAAACCCAGGAAGGGAATGAGCAGCATGTGCCCACCAGCCTCTGCTTCCTGAGCATGGGAGTCATGTGACTGGATCACTCAAGCTCCCCTTGCCTTGGCATCTCTACTACGATGAACAGAACCGTCAACTGTGAACTAAAACTAACCCTTCCTCCCATAAATTGCCTTTGACGGAATATTTTATCCCAGCCGTGGGGATAAAAACCAAGACGGAAGGAACAGCCAGGGCAAAGCCTCGGAAGCGGCATAGCGGAGGAGACTAAGAGATGGAGAGTGGGCAACTCCGGCCGCATCGAGCAGAAGATGAGGTCAGAGAGGAGGCTTCCAGGAGGCTCCGATCATGGATTACCTGTATCTTGGGAACACGTGCACATTTGTGTTGCACCTTCTTTCTTTGCTTAGTCGTTTGGCGCCAAAGAAATGGCTCAGAAGGCAGGAGTGCTTGATCCCTAAGTAAAAGGAAAGACCCAGCTCCTGAAGCTGTCTGCTGGCATCCACATCTGCACCATGGCACACATGTGCTTCCTCCATTCAAGAGAGAAAATCAAATGCATCGTTTCTAAGCTAGCAGACATTTCGAATTTTTTTACTATTATTATTTTGATCAACAAACACTCCTGCATATCTGAATATCTGAGGATAAGACTCCAAGGCCAGAGTCCTGAGTCTGAACACCAGTCCTGGCCTCTGTCCCCTTGTGCTGGCCTTCTGGCTCCCCAGCTGCAGCGTATCCATGCCCCCCCCCCCATCTTCATTCTCTTTATCCCCTGTAGTCTCTCACTTGGGAAGTCAGAACCCATCAATCAGCAGTCAGTGTTCTTAGGGCATCTTCGATTTTTCCCTTGAAAAAGCTTTCTGAGGTGTTAAAGGAAATGAGCCATTAAAGAGAATTAGGACCCTGGGAGGTGAAGCGTGTGCTAATGTACTAGTTAGATGCTAAAATCAGATCTAACCGGAAGGAGGTGTCTTACCCGGGCCACCAGCCGCCAAATTGCCCACATTTTATTTATTTGTTTGTTCATTTATTTATTTATTTTTAATGCTTTGGTAGACATTTAAGAAGGGAGGGAGGTTTTTCTTTGTTTGCTTGTTTATTTTTTTTATCAAAGCAGAGCCTTCCTGTTCCTGCGTCTTGTGGCTGTAATTACAGGTGTGCCCCACATCCCTTCTTGGAGGAACTTTTCTGCACTCTGCCCCAAACCCTGCTCTGACTTTAAAGTCTTAAATATTTCTAGGCTTTAAAACAACAAACAAAGGCTTCCTGAATAGATGCTCTGCCTTTTCATGCTACTGTACAGCTTTTCCTCAGGGGTGTGCTTGCATTTGTCCTACTAGAAAATGATCCACACCAACTGAAAAGTGCAGCCTGGACCCCCAAGGCCCTGCTAAGCAATGCCACGCCCATCTGTTGGTAAGTCTGAAATAAAAACAGCCTTCATCTACTGTCTGGAAGGGACCCTGTGAGGCAGCCACATCCTCAGGGTTGTTGTTTGAGATGTGGGGGCTCTACACACCTGTTCAGTCACATAGTCATCAAGGACCAGAGACCCCGTCACTGCCCATAGAGTTCATTTGTTGGGCTACAGCAAAGGTGAACAAGTCATGGATAGCACGAATGTGTATTTGCTATATCTCGTACTGTTCTAAGCACTTAATAACCGTGACCTTTGGATGGAAACATTCACTCCAAGAGGGAGGTAGGCGACCCTGATGCTCAGGAAGCTCACAAGGGATTGACAAGACTCCTAGGCTCCTAAGAGGCCCCTCCCCATGGCAACATGTTATGGAAGCAATGAATAGACCCTGGGGTGGGGGAAGAGACTCCTCGGGGAGTTGCCCACAAGCTGCACAGGGAGCTTCAGGGATACAGCTTTCATGGTCATCACCCATGCTGACATGCACTCTTTGGTGGTGTATGTCTGAGTTGCTCGTGCTCCTTCAAGTCCCCCGGTTAGTCCATTGTGTGTCTGTGCTGGACATGGATAAAATCACTTCTTGGTCTGTTGCTGCCTCTCCATCTGGGTGAACTTGTGAGTCAACTGTTGACTATTTAATTGCTTTACAGCATTCATAGTAAGTCAATAAGGTCCATGAACATCTGTTTAGAATTTGAGGAAACTAAAGTTCAAAGAAGCTGAGTGATCCTCCTAAGGTCCTTAGGTTAGTGGCACACATTCAGTTTCCAAATCCAGACAGTCTGATTCTGGGGTTTGAGTTATGGACAGTCTTGAAGCTGTCCCACCAAATAGACGCCATATTCGGTGTCACCGTGACTCATATTGTGAAGTGAGAAACAGATTAATGTTTGCCACACACTGTTGGGTGTCAGACACTGTAAGGGCGGTAGATATTCTTATTGAGTTGAACCTTAGACAATCTTTCATTTACTCTACAGGAAACTGGAGGTTCAGAACTTAAGTAAGTTTCTAGGATTGAGGGCCTGCAATCTAAACCTGAGCCTTGAGGACTACAGATATTACTAACTGGGATTTCTTCTAAAGGGAACTGTTTTTACCATCTGAAACTCTCTGAGAATACTTTCCTTAGGTAACTGTGTGTCACAGGCATGAGGAGCAGAATTAAGACTGAGCTGAAACAAATACCTACCAGGGTTGACATCCATGCTAGGCACTGGGAAAAGTGCCAGGGGCATCACACTGAAAAAAAAAAGCCATCAACCTGCCCCATGGAGTTGGGCACAGAAGACCATTGTCAGACATGGGGTGGATAATATCATTTTCAGGTTGCTGGGATGCTATTGAGAAAAATGAGAGGGAGGGGCCTACAAAGGCCTCCTGCAGGCTTGACTGTGAAATGGGATTTCTGGATGCTTCATTGAGGTGCATCCTCAGAACCGTGGCATTAGGCCAAAAGCTGTGTGGTGAGTTCCTGTGTAGCTCTGTGGTTAGGGTGCACAGTGAAGGGTATGCGCATTCTGGAGATGTCCTAGAACCCAGTCCACTCCCTGGGCTTCTTTTCTTCCTGATGAGAAGTAGCTGGCAGCATCTCCTTTGCTTTGTAACGGGCTTTGCTAGGGAAGCAAATTTGTCTGTATGGAAGCCTGTGGGTGAAGAGGCAGCAACAACTCCAGAGGGAATACTGAGCTGTGAATGCAAGGTCTTCACGACAGGACCTAATTTGAAAGGCACACAGATTAAATCAGTGCTAGGGCTTGTCTGACAGGGCAGGGTTAGAGTTAGGTGGCCGTTTTGCCCCCCTGTCGCTTTATAATCTTCTCTGCCAGGAGAAGCACATGGACGGTCTGCTCTGGAAAAGAAAACAAAAGCAGAAACCCTTTTAAGTGTTGCTGAAAAGCTCTTAGCCTGCGTTCTGTGCCAGGGCTCAGATCTCCTGGTTTCCCAACATCTCTCCACTTGGCTAGGAAGAGTTGTGGGTGGAAATTTTCCTGGATTCCTAAGACAACTGTGTGGCCCCATCTGCCCTCCTACCTCACCTAAGTCAGATGGTGTGACCTTGTGACATTGTCTGTCGGCACTGCAATAATAAAGCATGAAAAAGAAAATTATGGATTATGAGGTTTTTCTGAGAAGAAGGGGGTGAATGGTGCCTATCAGGTAATAACCTTGCTTTAAAAGGTATCATGGTTACTAACCATTCTCCATCGAGTCCAAGCCCTCTCATCACCATGACAACCCAGTAACAAAGATGATCAGAGGCAGGCACTCCTTGAATGTTCTAAAAGTTTGAAACAAGGCTGTTGTTTTCAGCGCTCTGCTTTGAAGATGCCTTGTTAACCTGCATTATTTTGTATCTATGGTCCTAAGCACCTATCCAAAAAACTCCCAAACAAAGCAAAACAAAACCAGCATCTCTGCATTTAATCAACTAGTTCTCAGGAAATATAAGTGCCAAAAATAATGAAAATAAATTTAATTATGCTCGTATATGGCCATTCACTGCCATTATCCTTGAAGTAATACCGCTCTCTATCTGATGGGAGAACGTTGTAGGAGGAAGTAGCGCTCAGATTCCCCCATTCCATTCCTGTGTAGCTAATATTGAACCTTCCTGTGATTAATGTGATGCCCAAGTAACCTGGCTTATTAATATTCTTCAGCATGTGGCACCTCTGGGAACTGAACCAAGTTCAATGGTGCCGTGAAGCTTTGAAATACTTGGACATGAGTGGGCTCCTTTCAGCAATAATGAGCTTTCTGAGCCCAGTCTGCTGGCCTGCTTTCTGTAGCCTCCACAAGCTGCCCATCGCCCACCTGTTCCCCAGACGTCTCCACATCTTCTTTTAGCTCGTTTGCCTTCCCTGCAGGCCACAGAGGCTTCTGCTTGCTTCGATGATTGCTGGCAACATTTTGTTTGGATCCTCTGTTGTATTCTGACATCCACGTCGCTGGCACAATCTCCATTCCTCGAATTTGGACAGGCAAAGTGTCTGCAAAAATAAGCATTGGTGTCCCAACAACACAGTGTATATGTGCAACAATGGGGAGGCAATTCATTTTGTTCCAGACTTGCCCAAGAGAAGGGAAGTCTACAAGTGGCCCAAGAAACATTCTAATGCACCTGCTGAATCTGACTTGGGACTCTTAGATATTTTGTCAGGAAACAGTGAGATACAATGCAACAAATTGGGGTTCATAATTCATGAAACCATACCACAGCTGTAGCTGTAGTTGGTCAACAGCTCAGCGAGGAAGCCATTAACATGAAGTACATCACACAGCTCTTGAGGGTTGTGGTGGAGCTCAGACAGTAGAACACTTGCCTACCATGTATGAAGCACTGGGCCCAGTCCTTAGCAATATACATACTGCCTATAGTGGACATGGCTATGATCTTAGCACTCAGGAGCAGGGAATTCAATACTAACCTGAGCTACATAAAAAATGCATCAAAAAGTAAAAAAGCAAACAGCCAAAGGAATTCAATATCTTATTCTTTGTCCTCAGAGGCAAAGTATATTTCCACTCATCCCGGATGACATCATTTCCTGATTGGATGAGCCAAGAACAGATACCCAGCACAAGACTCACAATACACAATGTTCACAGTAGGCCTTTCAGGAAAAGTCCATGGCTGACCATGATCTAAGTCCTGCAGACTGAAACACCCATCCTTGGGTTTAGGGAAGTATATGAAGATGATGTGCTAGAATTGTCTTTCTGTTTTTGCTTACTGGCTGTGCTGGCTTGATAGAAAATGGCCCCTATAAAGAGTGGCTTTGTTGGAGTAGATATGGGACACAGTTCACTTCTTGTTGCCTGTGGGAAAAGATATAGAACTTTCAGTTTTTTACCACGTGTGTCTGCCTGCAGGCTGCCATGTCCCACCATGACAATAATGGACTACACCTCTGAAATTGTAAGCCAGCACCAATTAAGAGATTTTCTTTATAAGAGTTGCATGGTCATGATGTTTCTTCACAGCAATAAAAACCCTAAGACAGAAGTTGGTACCAGAGACTGGGGTGTTGCTATGATATGCCTGACCATGCTTCTGTTTGGAAGAATTTGGACTTTGGGCCTTTGGGTTATGAAGGCAGTGGAATGCTTTAAGCATAGAAGACAGTGGAGCTGAGGGTGAATTGAACTGTGGGGGCCTGGCTCAAGAGGTTACTGAGGAGAAGAATATTTGTATGTTGCCTAAAAGTATTTCTTGTGATATTTTGGTGAAGAATGTGCCTACTTTTTTGTCCTTATCTGAAAAGTTTGCCTGAGGCTAAATTGAAGAGTTTTTAATTAATTCCATTGGCAAAGGAAATCTCAAAACAACCTAGTATAGATGTGGTTATAGGTGCTAACTCTAATGAAGAATTATAATGAAAAGAAGCAAGCTGAGCAAGAAAAAATACAAAATATACAATTTGAGAAGGAAAGGGCACTAGCAAATGGAATGGAGCTAAGTCCAATGTTCAAGGAGATAAGCAGATTAAGAAATAGAATAAATAAAGTGGTGACCGCAGGGAAAGACCCTACCCAGCTAAGCTTCCAACTTGTTTGAAGAAATTAAAGTGCAGATGTGAGTGTGTTGGTGCACACCTTTAATCCCAGCACTCAAGAGTCAGAGGCTGGAGGATCTCTGAGCTTGAGACCAGCCTGGTCTACAGGTCCAGTTCAGTACAGCCAAGTTTAGGCAGTGAAGGGAACTGCTGAAAACAGAACACTGGTAAAGGCGTAATTAACGAGGGGGCCATGTCCCAGCCCCAGTAAGCACTAGAACTTGGCAGCTTCAGTCACGTGGTTCTTTCTTTAGAGTCAAGGATAGAAGAGATGGGTTATGGAATCTTTCTTTGCAACTAAGAAAAGTCACTGAGGCCAGGTATGAGTCAGAGGTATTCCTGTATGGAGGCCTGGAGAAGCCATTGCATGAAGTTGTGAAGATTAAGCCTGGGTTGCTTTGGAAACCCCAAGATGTTGGAGATGCCAGAGCCATGGGATATGTGCTGAGGAGAGCTGCTGACAGGGATTGGAATCATCCCAAAAGAAAGAAGTGTGTTGCAGTCAACAAAGCTGAAAGGAGTTGGAATTCTGAAGAGCATTTTGACATCAGACGTGGAGATGCAGAGTTTGGAGTTTGCTCAGCTGGTCTTTCTTTGATCCAATATTTCCTCACTATTCTTTCTTCCATACATTTTAGAATGGTAATGCATATCCTGTGCCATTATATGTTGGAAGTATGTGATCCGGTTTTTGATTTTGATTTTATAGGGGATTACAGTTAAGAGACTGAATGAATCTCAGAAGAGACTTTGAACTTTAGATGTTTAAATATGTTTGAGCTGTTATAGATTACAGGGATTTTTGAAGTTGGACTGGATGCATTTTTGCTTTATGATATGATACAAGCCTTTGGGGCCCAGGAAGCAGAATGTGCAGTTTGAAAGAAACTGTTCGCCACAAGGAATGGTGCTATTAGGAGGTGTGGTATTGTTGGAGTGGGTGGGGAACACAGTTCACTTGAGCCTTTGGGTCAAGATGATGGGTTCCTATTGTTATGAAGAGACACTATGACCACAGCAACTCTTATAAAGGAAAACATTTAATCGGAGTGGTTACAGTTTCAGAAGCTAGTTCGTTATCATCATGGTGGGACATGGCAGCATGCAGGCTGACTGGCTTAGACTCCCACTCAGCCTCCCTCTGCTTTGCCTCAACCCTGGCCAATCCCTGTGGTGCGGCTCCAGTTCCTTACCTCTTTGTCGGCGTTAGCTGGAGCTGAGCTGAGCTCTTAGGGGTTCATTAGTCAGATGGCAGAAGTAGAACGCGGCTCTGGTTGCTGGCACCTGGGGCTGTGCTGTGGGCAATGCGTTTCTCTTCACATAATTTTGGCCTCTATTCTAATAGCTTATTTTTTTGGTTTTCCTAGACAAGGTTTCTCTTTGAAATAGTCCTAACTATTAGTCTGGAACTCACTCTGTAGATCAGGCCAGCCTTGAAATCACAGAGAGCTGTCTGTCTCTGCCTCCCAAGTGCTGGGATTAAAGGCGTGCACGACTACCACTCCAGCTATTCTAATAGTGTTATATTGGCGTATAATAACTCAGTGGCTAAGTGCTTGCCTAGCATGTACAAGCTCTGCTGGTGGTTCAATCTAAGCACTGTACAAAGAGTGTGGTGACACAGCTTATGGTCTTAGCATTGGGGAGGTAGAGACAAGAGGCTTAGAAGTTTGTGGTCCCCTTTCTCTGCTAGATAAACACTTGGGACCACTCAGGGCTGCATGAGACCTTGTCTCAACAATGGCAACAATAACAACTACAATAATAACCCAACTGTAATGACCTGTAGAGGACCGCAACCACATTCGCCATTGCAAGATGGCGCTGACATCCGGTTCCCCCGCCCGGTGAACAGGATAATGCGCATGTGTTGGCAAATTTCCAACGCTGTAGTCCCTGCCTCTCCCGAGGCGTCATCTGGGATGATGTGCAACTGACCAATCTGAGAGTGACACGTCCGAGGCGGGGACTGTTTCCTATAAAAGGGCTGGGTTCGCCTCGCTCTGGGTCTCCGCCATGTTGGCTTATGCTCTCACTCTCAAGAAGCATTAAAAGCTGTTCTGCAGAAGGATCCTACGTGCCCTGCGTCGTTCTTGCTGGCGAGACAGTAGCGCAGGACAATGACCCATCCTGTCTCTATTCTTCTAGAGGATGATGCCTTCTTAGAAAACTTGGCATTGACACACCAGCCCGCCCATGTCATACTTAAGAGCAACATGAGCAACAACCCTGAAACTTGTTTCTGTGTTTGCTTTAAGGCTGCTCCTGGCAACTGCAGTCCTTACCTAATCCTCACCACTACGAGAAGCCCTTGGGCAAAACCTTCTTAGTTTGGGTATGAGAAAAAGTGGTGCATCCCTAGAACAGCTGATGGTCCAGAACTACATGGTGCCCAGGCAAAGCAGGCTCCTCTTAGAGGGCTCAGACCTGAATATGGATTTGGTTCTTCCTGCCTTGCATCTCTGCATTCCCAGGACTCTTTTTCTGCAAAGTTTTCAGGATAGTCTTGCCAGAAGAGGCTCTGTGAAGACTCTAATGCATGGCAACGCTGGTATTTAGTTTGCTATTCAGTGCAGGACAGTTGGCACCACAGACTGTTCTTCAGAAGAGATGCACCACTCTTGTAACTATGGGAGAAACAGGGTCTGGAGGATCTCAGTGTTGCTCTGTAGTCAAGTATGACCATAATCTCTTGCCCCCTTCCCCTGCTGTATTAACTGACACGTTTATATGGTGCTGGGGATAGGGCCCAGGGCCTCGTGCATGTTGGCCATCACTCTATCAATGGAACTCTGTCCACAGCTCTAGTAGACTTTATCCTTGACACCCTTGCCTTTCTCTCAAACCGCTGCACCCAGAGACTCAGTCTTTCCCTCCGGTTTGTTGAAGATGCTATGAAATCTGGAATTCCATCAGAGTTTGGGGGGCTGTTCTGTTCCTGATTGGCCCCCATGTCTAGACACACAAAACGCTGGCATTTGTTTCTTCTTTTTCTCTTACAATCTGTCTTCAGTTGCAGGTGTCCCTTTCAACCAAGAATGTAGGAGGAGTAAAAGCAAAAACCTAATTTCCTTTTCTTACAACTGATCTTCTTTGCTTTTTGTAGTCAAATGTGGGACGATAGAGCGGAAAATTTGCAGTTGACTTCTAGCAAGCAGCTAGGATCACTAGCACTGATTTTCTGTGCAAAATCTTGATCTGGCTTATTACAATGTGCCATTGTGGTTTTTTTGTGGGAGTGGGGTTAAAGTTTTTGATTCAATTAATTAACTATAATAATCTGTTGACTCTTTAATGCTACTAATCTTTGCTACTTTCTTTCTGTCCACTTTGAGACTAGCGAAAACAGAAAGATCCCAATATTAGATTAAAGACAGGAAGAGACTGGCAGCCTGTTGTGTTTCAATTTTCAGTAGTCAATTTTTTTAAATTTGGAAGAAAACAAAGTTTGGTATAGAAGCTTCCAAAAAGATGATTAATGTGCAATCTTGAAAAATGAAGAGCTTCTGTTCCCATGAGAGTTTTCAGGGATGCTAGTGTCTCCCCATGGTTCTCTGAAAATTTCATTTCTTGGCACCCTATTAGTGACCCAAGCTGTGCCAATTGCCAACGTTTTCAAATCAAGGTTGCTTGGCTCCTCTTCTTACTCATTTATTCTCATTTCCCTCTCTGGAGACCAGATCCATTTCTACACCAATATTCCAAGCCCATTGTTGTGGAGTCTAAGGATGCTCAGTTTTTCCACTTCGGTGAGAGGTGTGAACTTGCTCTCAAGGAGCCTAGGCATGTCACCTAAATTCTTTCAGCTTATTTTATTTAACTTTCTCTGTTAAATGCAAGCACAGAGACCTGAGTTGGGATCCCCCAAATGTCCATGTGGTAGTTCACTTGTAACCTTCTAGAACAGCTGAATAGATTTATGGGGGAAAACAGTTGAGGAAGACATTCAGTGTCAAGTTTTGGCATCTATGCATACACACACATGTATGTCCACATAACATGAATACAGATATATACATGCACACACACACACACATGTGCGCATGTGCGCACACACACACACACACACACACACATACATACACCACACCACAAAACCCAAAAGAGGCAGCTTTCCCTGTAGATTGATTGTGTTAGAAAACAACACACTTATGACTCTCTGACAGATATTCAATAAAGTTCTCTTCTTAGCTCCTGAAGCCTAATGAATCCAGTTTTAGGTATTTTTCTAAGTGGGGTTGTTTGAAATTCTGCTTCTTATCCAAACTAACCTCAAGATTAGCTAAGTAGTCTGGGTCTGTTCCCAGGAAACTAAACTTCTTTCTGCTGAAATTGCATGAGGGTGAGTTGTATCTCAAGAAAGGGGTTTGTCAGCATAGTCACTTGGCTGAATAGATGCTCACACGGTGGTATGAATGTGTAGAAGCATCACTCCAGATTAGGGTCTCTCCAGTCCACGGTTTATCTGAAAAACACAGGACATTAATGCTACTTTCCACCTTGAATGTGAACACTAAGCTCTTTCATAACAGCATGAATAACAGCTAACACTGAACACATGGACACTGGGCCAAGTCTGTACCCCTTCACGGTGCAGGGACTCAAGAGATTCTTCACCTCCAGCTGGCTTAACTGTAGTCTTGGAGGGTGTAGCACCACCGTGGGAATGACTATTCCACCATCTTTGGCATACTGCCTTGGCTGTAAACAAGTCATAGGTTCTGCTTATTCAAGGTGAGGGGGTGATACATAACACAGGTACAGGGACAGAATCAGGAAGCCATGCAAATTCAGCCTGCCTCATCTGCTACCTCTGTTCTCCACACTGTGTGTTCAGCACCAGGACCCAAGCTCTCGCATGATTTCTCTGTAGTTGGTTCAGAAGACTGCAGTCTTCAAACCATGAGTTATGTGAGGAAGTGCCTGCTGTGTTTTCCTCTAAAACTGTCTCCTTTAAGTCCAGTGTGGAGGAACTTCTGTTTATGACATGGATCCAATGTGCACATAATCTGAAAGAGAAGACTGGTCAGAATGGATGTGAGCCTTAAACATACTGCCATGGCCTTTGTCTTGAAAAGGAATGACAGGAGAAAAGGCCACAAGCTAATAGGTAGCAGAGTAAGAGCTAGACAATGCAGCAGACATTGTCAGTCTGTCTGTCTCCCTCCCTTCCTCCATTCATCCATCTCTCCTCCACCCGTCCTCCGTTTGTCCCTTCTTCTTCCTGCTGCGTTTCTTTCTTCTTTCCTCCTCATTTCTTTTCATCTTGAGCAACTATTTCCTTTGAATGCCTTCCTTTTGTCCTTGATTCAGGTTAGGCTGTCTTTCCTGGCCAGCTACACAAGTGGCCATATGATCCAGGCTTCAGCAGGTAGAGAAATCCATCTTTACAGACATTGGGTCGCTGAGACTCGATATAAACCCAGGCTGGAACAGTAAGATTAAGGGAATAAAGTCTCACTAGGGGAACTGAGCAGTTAGAAGACAGAAAAAAAATAGCAGGAACACAAGAAAGGAAAGGAGTCCCTCACCTCAGATGCTGGCTAAAGTCTCATTGACAGTCAATAGTTTCAGTTTAGCAAAAATCAGAGCAGACATGGGGCCTGCTTTGCGATGCCAGCTGTTCCAGACAATACAGCCTGTCCTGGGTGTGGGTGACACACCTGGTGACACGCAATTGAAAGAAAATTGAGTTTTCTTCTCCCAACAGCTATCATTTGCATACAGCGTCTTGATGTGTATGTGGCCATGGTTTTACTGTGTGAAAAATAATTTTCAATTGAAAATTGTAACTTCTAAGGCACAAGAATTTTGGTTTAAGTAAAAATGTCTGCATTGAATATTGCCTACATAGAGACGACTTTCCTTTTTCATGATGATATTTTAAATAAGGACGTTAAAATAAGGATGCATTGCCATGGCTAGTCTACGTATGTGCAACCTTTGCATTTCACCTTAGTCCTTTCCTGCTGTGAGCTTGTCTTCTGGGAGTCTCATAAGCAGGAATACAAACCTTGTTTATAGTCAGAGATGTGCCTGGGCTCCTTGGCACCCAGTGCAGTAAGGGCTTCTCTGCTTGGTGCTTGGACTTTGTCTGCCAGCCTGGAATCCCACCTAAGGGACTGCCCTCCAGCTCCTTTACTCAAAGAAAACAAGCTTCTTAAGAACATTGTAAACATGACATGTCATGCCACCAAAGCTGTATATAAGCCAATGTTGTGACACTTAAATGCCCCTTCTCATGAGCTATGTGTCCCTTGCCTAAGTGTCTCCATCCCAGTCTTCCTCCCTTCTCCCTTTCTCTGCCTCCACGCTTAATAAATACCAACTTTGCTTTAAGATGACGCAGTCAATAAGAACCTGCTCTGGAGTGTCTCCTAAGGCTACTGAAGAACCTTTTCTCTGACAGGAAGCCAGGCAGATGTCGGGTCATCATATGTGGAGTGTCATCTTGAGCTCAAAGCAAACACACAGTGAGATGTGGGGAGGGAGAGGTTCTTACACAACGGAATGTTTACTATAACCGTTGCTGAAGAGCACAAAGTCAGGCACCCACACATGCGTGTGCACACACAAACACTCAACAGACACGCTGTCTTCAGGCATCCACACGTGCGTGTGCACACACAAACTCTCAACAAGCACGTTGTCTTCTTCTTAACTCAGCTGCTCCTGGAGACTAAGCAACAGTAAACAAAATCTCCTGATGTCTAGCTTGAGCATTACCCCTGCACCTGTAATTGTACAAATTCTTGACAGTTTTGCCATGAAGGCCCATCTTCTCCTGTAGGGGACACTTTTCTAGTTTCTCTGAGGAGTGCTTAGTGTCCCTCTGGATACACTAAGGCCTTTCTGGGTCTCAGATGGCGTGATACGTGGATGAGTTAACACAGTTTCTCCCCAAGCCACACTTCTCTGGCAGTTTTATATGTGGATATGGTGTATTTTGATCGTGTTTATCCCTCTTCCCTTGTACCCCTCTATTGCTGAGCCCTTTCTTTCCCCAGCAAATCCCTCCTATTATTTCTAAGTCTTTTTAGTGTAGCTTTCTGAGCTGGCATATGGCATTCCCAGCAACTATTTGGCAAACTTCTTTAATAGAGGAATAATTTATAGACTGTCTCTAGATCTCACCTGCCAGCTACATACCCCACATTCTGGAAAGTACAGTAACGGACTGTGAGCTGGATCTAGAAAGATGGCTCAGAGTGTAAGGTACTTGCAGCCTCTGGCATGTAGCTTGGCTAAGTCTAACAACCTGAATGCAATCCCTGAGACCATATAATGGAAGGAAGACACTGATTCGCATGGATTGTCCTCTGATCTCCTTGCATGTTCCATGTGCATCCAAATACATGTGCATGCACACACACAATAAAAATAATTAACAAGCATAAAAAATTTCTTGTCATCTTTAAACATGCTAACTGCCTTTAGAATGAGTAGCCTTGAATCTGCCACAGTGATGACCTACCACACTGAATTGAAGAGTCAGCCTTCTAACACAGCCGTGTCTTCAAAGGACAGGCCTGCAAGGCTGAGGAGGTGGCCATTTACTTTACAAGTTTCTACAAAGGAACAAGGACTAGGCAAACTATAAATCCTCTCAGGTTGTTATTGCTGTATTGAACAAAACTATATTTGAACTTGATAATCCAATTCCAGCATGTAAGGGCTGGCGTCAGTCACTGTTTCTAAAGAAGGAAGGTACAAGCTCTATGCTTGCAGGCAGGAAAATGACTGTGAAATCAACATGTGGTCATGAAGGAAGAGTGGATTTTGGAGCTGGCATGCAGGGTTCAAACCCCACCTCTGCTGATAGCTACTGTGTGCTCTTGGAGAACTGAATTCGTATAAGCCCCCATAAGAGGTCTCTATGTATAAGACTCCCCTTCTATGAAGTCAACCAATCTCAGATAGAAGCATTTGAGGGAATTGTGTCTGTGCTTCATGTGTCCTAATTAGCTTAAACATCGATATCACACAGCCTAAAGTCATCTGAGAAAAAGAGCCTCTGAGGAATTGTCTGAATCAGATTGGTCTATGGGTATGTTTGTAGGTTATTACCATCTTTGCTAATTGACCAGCGTAGGGTGATTTCATCTCCTGGCAGGTGATCCTGAGCTGTATAAGGTAGCTAGCTGGGCTGGATGTGGGTGGTGCACACATTTGATCTCAGCATGGGAGAGGCAGAGACAGATGAATTTCTATAAATTGAGAGCCAGCCTGATCTACACAATGAGTTCTAGGGTAGTCAAAGCGACATAGTGCAACCCTGTCCAGAACAGCCACAGCAAGAGGACAACAGCGAAGCATGAGCCAGTAGCATCCCCCACATGGCCTCTGCATCAATTCCTGCTCAGGCTCTGATGTGCCAGCCAGCCATCAAGCATTCTCCTCCATGGTTTCTGCTGTAGTTCTTAAGTCACGAAGTACATTCTTTTGTCAGAGGGAGTGCCCTGTGCTAAGCAAACCTGACTTGGGTTTTGCCCTTACTCCTCTCAACGGCGGGCTGTAGCCAAGAGTTGTGAGCTAAAATGAACCTTCTCTCTCCAAGTCTTCTGGACAGAGTGGTTTAGACAGCAGTGGAAAGGGAATTAGATAGATTTATCGATTATTTTCCTGTCATTATTCCTTAAACAGTGTAATCAGCATTTCCATAGTCTTTGTATTAGATTAGATATTAACCGTAGTCTAGAGATGGCTCAGACAGGAGTATCTGTATAGGTTGTGTGGAAATGCTATGTCAGTTTATGTAAGTTTCATATATGCATTTACACATATAAAAAGATATAATGAAAACCACCATAAAACAAGATAGCCAGAAGGTTCAAATAACAGAAAGAAGGTCAACAAGAGAAAACAAAGAGCAAAGTTAGACACAGTAGAAATAAAGAGAAAATAAATAATAGACTAGTATTGGAGGAGTCAAGAGACAGCTCATCCAATGGTGCCCCATTGTTATCAAGTGTGTATAAAGAACTCAAAATCTTAAACAGCAAAAGAACAAGAGCAAGTAGGACTGTAGAGATTATTCTCAGTGCTTAAGAGCACTTACTGTTCTTTCAGAGGACTTGAGTTCAGTTCTCAGCATCCATAATGGGCAACTCATAGCCACCTGTAACTCTAGTTCTAGGGGCTCTGGCGACCTCTTCTGGTCTCTACAGATACCTGCCCTCATGCACACAAGCCACACGCAGACGTGCATTCATACATATCTTTAAAAAAGAAAAATATGCATCTAATCAATAAAGGGGTAATGAGCTGAAAAGATACTTTTCAAATGAAATGACAACATTTTCATTCATCAAGGACATGTAAATCAAAACTATGTTGAGATTCCATCTCGCCCTCATCAGAATTGCTAACGACAATAAATTAAAAACAAACAGTGCTGAGGATGCAGCGGGGAAATGAAAGCTTATGCATTGTTAGTGAGGATGGGAATTAGCACAACTGCTATGGAAATCAGCCTGCAGACGCCTCAAAACACTAGAGCTTCCATGGGGTCCAAATGTCCCGATTCTGGGTGTGGCTGGAGGAAGGAAAGTCCCGGTGCTGTAGAGACGGGCATAGACATGCTTACTCTGTCACTCCACAGCAGCCAGGCTACAGAATCACCTTACAGACCTACCAGCAGATGAGCGGAGAAAGAAAATGAAGCTTATATACACAACGGAGCGTTATTCTTCCATAAAGAAAGGGGAAATTATGCTATATACAAGAAAATGGTTGAAACTGGGTATTGTCATGTTGGGTGGAATATGACAAATATCATAATTCTCTCATATGTGAAATCTAAGGAGCAAAAAGGGACAAGAAAAGGAGGGAAATATTAGCAATGTAGAAGGATAAATGGAGGGTATCGAGGGGAATGAGGAAAAGTAATATTCTGACTACAACCAAAATGCACCATAGATTTGTGGAAGAGTCAGTATGAAACCCTTCACCTTGTATAATCAATATACACTGATAATAAGTTTTAAGCAGAATGGTACACATATTTATAAAAACATCAATAATTGTAGCTAGTCTAACACACCAGTCTAAAGCAGGGGAGATCGAAGGATTAAATACCATGTGATATACTGTGTGGAAGAAACTGACTTCAGGTTAATAATACAGACAGGCTAAAAGAATAGAAAATAATACAGAAAGAAGCAGAAGCATGTGAAGAGGCAGCCAGGTGTGGTGGCACACACCTTTAATCCCAGAACTTGGAGACAGAGGCAGGCAGATCTCTGAATTTTATTCAGGCCTGGTCTACACAGTGAATTATATGGCATTCGGGGCTATGTGGAGAGACCCTGTTTCAAGAAATCAAAACCAAAACACAGCAATGGCAACAGCAATAATAATAGAGGCAGATGTGTGATGCTAAATGGTCAGTGTCCTCGGCAGGTTGTGAACTCTGTGACCAAAAGCAACTTTGGGAGCAAAGGGTTTGTTTCAGTTTGCAGATGACAGAAGGGAAGTCAGGGGAGGAACTTGAGGCAGGAACCTGGAGGCGGGACCTGATGCAGTGAATGCTTTCTGGCTGCTCCCTTGGCTTGCTCAGTTTTCCTTATTGTATACCCTACAGGTATACAATACCCACGATAGGTTGGACCCTTTCACATCAATCTTAAATCAAGAATATAATGTAATGACATTTTCTCAATTGAAGTTCCCTCATAGCTGTTGACAAAAAATAAAATAGAATTAAAAAAAACACAACCTGGAAACCTGAGCAATATTAAATAAGTATGCACCTAACAACAGAGCTTCAAAATACATAAAATGCAAGCTGGAAACCCTGAAAGGTAGAATGGCCATTTGCAGTTAAATCCTTTGACCTAGCTGTTCCAACAGAAGATAGAACTTGTATACTTTACTACCTTTAAAATGAATCAAATTGATATTTACAAAAAGCCCATTCTAAAACAGAATAATGTACTTCTCAAACATATGTACAGTTTCCACAGAAAAGACTATATCTTTAGTCAAAAATAAGTTTTAACAACTGTAATACATGAAAACTGCACAATTGCCCCATCTGAGCATGAGCAGGAATCAAAGCTGAATGGTAACAGAACAATCTCCAGACATTTGTAAGTTGGATAACAGCCTTTCTAAAGAACAGATTGATCAAAAAGGAAAATTTAAAAGTATCTGGAACCAAACTAAAATAAGATAGAGCACATCAGGATATGTGGGATGGAAATACAGCAGTGTACACCATGGGGATTTGTATGGCAATTAAAGGAGAAGAAATAAGTTGTGCATTGCAGTGCTGAGGAGGTTGAGTCAGGAGGATTTCAAGTTTGAACATAGACTGGGATACGTAGAAAGAACCTGTCTTGAGGAAGAGGGAGACAGGAGAAGTGGTGGATTATCAATGTTTTAATCATCCCCCAGGAAGAGCAAAAATAATGAAAAGAAAAGCCCCTAAGAAACAGAAGAGTAATGTTACATTCTTTACCAGTGAAATAATTACAAGAGGCATGATTGATTAACTCGATGGCAGAAAGGCAATGTAGAATCAATGAAACTGAAGATACTGTTGGCTCTTCAATAAAAGTTAGTGCATTCAATAGACCTTCAGCAAGAAGCAAGTGCCCAGAGTTCAGGCTAAGCAGTGCAGAGTACTACAGACCTTGAACTTGTTAAAGGGTTAATGAAGGAACTAGATAAATAACTCAATAAAGTCGGCTGAGCACTTAGACAACTGAGAAGTGAGACCTGGATGGAGGAAGTACATTCCTCAGGGATGTGTCCTTGGTAACCACACCTTCTCTGCCTCCCTGTATCCCTGGGACCATCCTGTGAGCAGCTGTCTTCTTCCACATACTCTAGGCTGTGCTGCATTGTCTCAACAAAGCCCGGGACCAGTAGACTCCATCAATTATGGACAAGTGATATCTCTTAGGTATTTGTCACAGCAATTCAGAGATTTAATATTCTTAGCAACAAAGGGTTTCATATCTATTAACCAATGTCTCATCCCCTCCTCTCTTCTATATCCTGACAGTCATATCACTGTGTTTTCTCTAGACTTGCTTGTTGGTAATTTTAGGTTTCACATATGTATGGAGCTACGAAGTATTTATCTTTTTGTGTCTGGCTCATTTCATTTAATAGTGTGATCTTGGGACTTTCACTCCTTTTCACAACTTAATAGTGTTCCATACACATACCACATTTTCTTTTTCTATCCATCCATCAGTGAACTCCTGTGTTGGTGCTGTATCCTGAAACAATGAAGTTATAATACACATGAGGGTGTAGATACATCTTTAATATACAGGTTTGATTTCCATCATATATGTAATGTACCTAGTAGTAGGATTGCTAGACCATAAAGTACTCCCAGTTTTAACTTTTAAAAGAAATTTTATACTTTTTCTACAGGGACTGTGTTAATTTATATTCTCATGAAAAGACCCCTTCCTCAACATTCTTACCAACATTTGTCATCTTTTATTTTATTATAGCCATTCTAATTTTTGTGAAATGATACTTTGGACTTCGTAGCTTCAATTCAAAGCCTGCAGGAAAATGACATCTCAATCCAAATTCAAAAACTTGTACAAAATCAAGTGAATCTGGAGAATCAAATAATTTGAAAACAAGCAATAAAGGTAGATTATTAGGGTTTACTACAAAACCATAATAATTAGCCCACTATGGAACTGACAATGGGGTCAATCTTCCTGGGTCAATGGAAAAGAGACCCAAACAGGGGTCTACATGCTCTGGTGGTTTGGGTAAATTGTAAAGGTAACTCCCAGGAGAAATATATTCTCTTCATTAAATGACATCAAAATAATTGAGCACCCATCTGCAAAGAAAAATTGTTCTTGAGTTACACCTCATGCTTCATAAGAAAATAACTCAAAGTGGATTGTAGATCTAGATGTAAAAGACAAAAACTATCAATTTTTAGAGCACCCTTGCAAAAAGGCATTTGTGACCTGGGGTTAGGTAAAGCATTTATTTGACTTGACACTAAAAGCATAATCCATAAAAGATAAATTGACAAATTAGATCTTATCAAATTTAAAACATTTTCTCAGTGGAAAATGCTCTAAAGAAAATGAAAAGACAAATTACGGCATAGCTGAGAGTGTCTGCAGACTATGCCTCTAACAGGAAAGCTCACAACCAGAATGCTCTGACTCAGCTCCCAGGAGACAAACACCAAGTTCCCAGATGCAGGAAATCTTTCAACAGTAGCACTGAATAGTTACCTGGGCTTCTAGTCCCAAGCACAACCTCCCTTGTGTTGAACGGGAGAGCTGCTGGTTGCTGCCAAGGTGTGTATGCCACTACTGTACCCTTAAGATTATAAAACTATGCTAGTCATCAATATAGCTCATAGATAAAAATATCCAGCTAGGGCTTTCATGTTGCCTTCCTCATTTGGAAACTTGTGTGGCACCTTCTGTCACCATGAAAGCCAGTCTTTAGGGAAAGGGTGTCCAGGTCAGTTCCAGCTCAGGGTTTCAGAGCCTTGTTTCTGAAGTACATGGTATCTTCCACAGTAGTGACTAGCCCTCCACTCTGAGGGATATCTAAGGGCAACAGCAATAGGCTCTATGTTTTGGGAGTCTCTTTTACAACCCTGGCCAACAATTCGAAAAAAGATTTTTCATGTTTGACTTTTTTTTTTTTTGGCTAGTAGGTCAGTTGTTCTTGAAGGGAGCCAACCCAAATGGGAAAAATTCATTAAAACTACACATGTATATTCATGCATAAAATTTGTGTATTATAGGGATTTGGGGCTAATCATTAATAGTAAGTTTCTTGTGACTTTTTAGGATATTCGTACTATTATTTTATCCACGTCCCTTCCTCCTACTGTATTTGCCTCTGTCCCCCTTCCCTAAAGAGGTCCCCTTTTCCCATTTCCCCTATCAGATCACTTGTATCCTGCTGTTACCCTTTAACCTCCTCCCATCTCTTCTATATTTACCTCCCTCCTCGTCCCTAAGGAACCGCCCTTTCCCGTTTCCCCATCACTATCACTTGTACACTGCTATTCCCTTCTCTGTTGCTCCCCAACCTCCTTTCCTGGCAATGGTTCATGGAGGAGAATCTACAACCACTACCTCACTAAAGCAGCGTAATTCTCCTGCACTTAGGTCCAGGGAACTTTACGGAGGAGGAGGAGGAGGTGGGAAGACTGTGAGAGCCACAGGAAGTTTGCTCTTGTGTCCTAGTAATGTCAGAAGTCTCCCCAACATGACTCCCCAAACATGAGCTGAACAAGGGTGGCCCCAATGCACAGGCCAAACTAGACAGAACACTACAGATGCTGAGTTGTGCCGCCCCGTCCCAATGGACACATCTACAGAATTCTGCTTCAGACAGCAGTGTGTATCTCTGACACGGAGCAAAGGACAATAGCCGTGTCCAACACCTGGGCCCTGTGGACTACATGGATCCCAGGAGGTCTATGCATATGTCCCAACACCTGACTCCTGTGGGCTGCATGGATCCCAGGAGGTCTATGCATATGTCCCAACACCTGACTCCTGTGGGCTGCATGGGTCCCAGGAGCTCTATGTATATGTCCCAACACCTGACTCCTGTGGGATGCATGGATCCCAGGAGCTCTATGTATATGTCCCAACACCTGACTCCTGTGGGATGCATGGATCCCAGGAGCTCTATGTATATGTCCCAACACCTGACTCCTGTGGGCTGCATGGGTCCCAGGAGCTCTATGTATATGTCCCAACGCAAAGTCCCAAACTTCCTTGAAACCTTATGAGCTTGTTGTGAGCGGGTGATATTTTCATAACTCAATTACAGAGTGCTGCAACATGAACTCTGTAGACGACAACATTGTGTCATCTTCTGCAAACAGTAAACACCCAGGGGTGTGTTGTGCCTGGGGAAAGATAGCAGGAGGGAATTTGGGGACAGGGGATGTGGTCATTCTGTACTTTGACTGCTAATATTGATTGCTGTGGTAGAGACACAGATTGACAGGTATGCATACATTCATAGAAGTCAGCATCAGAAAGTCCATCTCTGCATGTATTAATTTAAATTTTAGTATTTAGAAGCTAAACAATGTCACACATGCTGGGAGAGGGTGGGACAGTGCTGCTGTGAACACTCCTGGGTGCATTGTTTGGCTTTGTTGCTGTACTGGGGATTGGGCACCAGGTTCTGTGCATGCAAAGCAAGTGTTCTGTCACTGAAGAGCATCCCAGCCCCTGCAATATTCTACCAGCAGGAAAATGTCACACGGTTACTAGCACACACTTACTGAGTGCATTTAGCTGCACTGTCATGTTACCTCGTGTTTTAGTTACATTTCTGGTGTTTTGTTAAAAACACCCTGGCCAAAAGTGACTTGAGGAAGAAAGGGTTTATTTTGGCTCAAGGTCCAAGAGAAATAGATTTCGTCATGGTGGAGATGACATCGCATGGAGGCAGGAACAGAAAACTGGCTGGTCACATTTGTCCATAAACAGGAAGTACAGAGAGAAAACAGGAAGCAGAACTAGACTATAAAACCCCAGATTGTCCAAGTGATGAACTTCTCCAGCAAGACCCCAACTCCTAAACTATCCATAACTTCTCAAACAGTGCAACCAGCTAGGGACTATGAGCCTACTGGTGACATTTCCCATTCAAACCACACCTCCTTTGCTATAACTTAGCTTTCCTCGTGAGTGTGTGGGAGTGCATGTTCACTTCATGTGTGTGCATGTGTATGGAGGTCAAAGCTCAGCCTCAGATGTCATAATTCAAGTGTTGCCTATCTTTTTGTTTGAGACAGGTTTTCCCATTGGCCTGAAGAGAAGTAAGATAGATTGACTGGTCAGCAAGCCCCAGGGATTTGCCTGATTCTACTTCCCCAGCACTGGGAGTAGAGTGTGTGCCACCATCACCCATGTCCAGTTTTATTAACATGGGTTCTAGAACTTGAATTTGGATGCTCAGGTTTCGCTGACTGAGCAGTTCATTCAGTCCTTAAACCTAACTTAGTATTTCTAACACCGTTAAGATGCTGTCCTTGTTACTGTACATAAAAGAAACTGAGGACAGGTTGGAAGACATTCATTTCTTGAAAGAGCATCTCCTCCTCTTTGAATCTGAGCTCCACCAGCTCCAGACTCTGGCTCTTTTGCTTTGCTTGAGGGAGAGTCTCAGGTAGCCCAGGCTGACCTGTAGCTATTCAGTTGAAAATGGCCTTGATCCCTGATCCTCCTGCATCTGTCTCCTGAGTGCTGATATTGTAGGCATGTGCCAACATGCTCAGTTACAGAGTCTGAAATTTCCATCTATCATTCTGTATTGTTTGTAGACTGAAAAATCTACTTTTCTGATTTGCAAACCTTCACATTAACTGATAGAGCGAAGGCAGCCTTGCCAGCAAGCAGCATCCTCTCCACTCTGAGAGTAAGTGCTCATCCCAGACTGACCTCTGGTCCCTGGGAGGCGCTCACTGTTGGCAGATAAAACTCTCTACATATTTCCTTTGTTTTCTTTCTCTAACACCCCTGATAAGTTCTCTGTCATAATGTAATTCATCATAAGAGGGTCAAATCTTGGTTTTATTGATGCAACAATTAATTAGTTAGCTTCCCGGGACTGCAGATTTTCTGTTCTGGATGAATGACTGCCAAGCTCCAGAGCCAGGTACAAGTCTACACATCCTTACTTAATCACAGTAGAGGTGCTTTGGGAGGCAGGGACCCTCCTGCTGAGCTGGCTGCCTCTGAAGCTGCTCTGGGCTGCTGCATCCACTGTCACCAAAGTTGAGGCTAGTCACCTTTGCCTCTCCCAGGGACATATTCTGAGCCCCATTAAAGGAGAGGAGATTGATTTTCACAGAGCAAGGCTGTGATGTACAGTGAGTGAAAAGGCAGGGTCCTGTGTCACACTCTTTGGGGAAAGTGGCAGTCACTTACTAGGTGAGGAATTAGATAGCATGTAATTAATTATTAGTATAAAATGATAATCTGTATTTTATGACCATCACTGCAATTTAGTTTTGGATTTCTCTCCCTGTGGTTGTTGATACTGATTCAATCACACAGAATCTAGAATGAACTAGGACTCCCGCCTCTAGGCATCTCTGTGAGGGAGCTTCTGTATTTGTTTCACCGACATCGAAAAGCTCACTCTAAATGGGGGAGCCACTACCCAGCGGGCTGTGCGAGGAGGCTACGCACTAGCATTCATCTCTCTGCATCCTGACCATGGATGCAATGTGACCATCTGCTTCACAACCCTGCCTCCATGATTCCTCCGCCATGATAAACTGTCCCCTCAAACTGGGAGCCAAAAGAAACCTTTCCCTCCCGAAGCTGTTTTGGTTGGGCATTTCATCCTGCCTACAGGAGAAATAACCACAAAGCTCACGCTGCACAGAAATCCATCCTATATCGACCTTCCACTACTCTACCTTCCCAGTATTCACTACGTGGTCACCACCCTGCATTTCGTCCTAATAAATCCCTACAAATTGGGTTGTACAATTCATGTTCTTCGGTGCCCGAATCTTGTTAGTTTGTGTGATACTTTGAGGACGATCCATGCAGTCATGATTATCAATACTACATACTTTTTCATGGCTGAATAATAATCCCACTGCATGGATATAGCACATTCTGCCTATCCATTCAAAAGCTGGTGGAAGTTTGATTGTTTCGGCTTTTGGTTATTCTCAGCAGTGCTGCTTTGAACATTCATGGACACAGACCTAAGATGTACTTTTCTGATTCTATTGCATCTATATGATGAAAGGAAATGGCTGGGTCAGAAGATGACACCATGTCTGCTACATGAAAAATGGCCACACTGCTTTTCTTTTTATGAAATTTTCTCATTTATTTTACATACCAATCACAGTTTCCCCTTCCTCCTCTCTTCCTGCTCCCTGTCTCCACCTCCCATCCATTCCCCCCTCCAATAGAAAGGGGTAGGGCTCCTATGGGATTCAGCAAAACATGTCATATCACATTGAGGCAGGATCAGTCTCCTCTACCTGCGTCTAGGCTGGGTGAGGCATCCCTGCCAAGGGAATAGGTTCCAAAAAGCCAGTTCATGCTCCAGGGCCAGGTCCTGATCCCACTGCTAGGAGCCCCACAAAGAGACCAAGCTACCCAGCTGTCATCCACAGAAGGCCTAGTTCGGTCCCATGCAGGCTCCCTAGCGGTGAGTCTAAGCTGTCATCCACAGAAGGCCTAGTTCGGTCCCATGCAGGCTCCCTAGCGGTGAGTCCAGAGTCCATGAGTCCCATTAGCTCAGGTCAGCTGTCTCTGTGGGTTTCCCCATCATGATCTTGACTCCCCTTCCTCCCTCTCATCACCTGGACTCCAGGGGCTCAGCCCAGTGCTTGGTTGTGAATCCCTGCATCTACTTCTATCAGTTACTGGATGAGGCTCTCTGATGACAATTAGGGGAGTACCAATCTGATTACAGGAGAAGGCCAGTTCAGGCACCCTCGCCACTATTTCTAGGAGTCTACTTTTCAAATTGACTCTGCCATTTGCACTCAACCAGATCTGTCAGAGGGTTCCAGTTTCCCTATGTCCTCCCTGAGAACGAAGAATAAGATGCTCAATGTGGAGACTTCTTATATGGTTATATGCTAGGGTTCTTTCTCTACAAACCAGGGCAACTCTGCTTTCAGTTGTAGTTAGTGGCAGGCAAGAGTATGTCTGACTTGGGAGTGTGGAGAATAATAAGACAGCATCCTTGGAAAGCCTCTCTCTGCCTTGCCCTTCATAGGAGGGGTTGACTTTCGTTGACCTGTACAGACCTTGTCTGCTGGACCTGGGATCTGAGGACCTGTAAAAATAGGGCAGACTACAGTCTAATGCTGTAGACAACCTTACTTTGGTTCCAGTGCACTTTTATACACAAATATGTATAATAAAAATCAAAGATCCAAGAAGTGTTGTCTGAGATCATAAAAACATGTAAATAAACATGAATAAGGACATTCTAGAAACTAACAGAGCAGCCCGTTTCCTGAACTTTCTCAAGGCAGACCTTTGGAAACACAGTTGCCTGGAACATAGTATAGATTATATCTGGGACGGCATGAAAGTAACACAGAAGGCCATATCCAGATCCTGGGGACACTGGCCAGATTGGATTCTATGGTTGTGTTCTGACATCCAACAAGAATGAACATGTCTGATTAATTGAATGTGAATGTTTATCACAGGAGACACAAAATCATATCCAAGAACAATGCAGGGAGCAAAGTGCACCTAAGGTGAAGGCCCTCTGCCTTTCTTCCTAGAGCCTCTCACGGTGCCTCCAGACATTGTTTCCCATGCACCGTTCTTTCATCTGTGTTCCAGAATTCTAATTGCCTGTAGCCTAAGGAAAAGGTACACAAAAGAAAGAGCCACAGGCACAAAAGAGGAGGGATAAACCCAACCCCCCAGATGTTGGCATCCAAATACTTTTACCATGTAACCACAGCAGCAGAGAAATCGGTTTCTGTCCTGTCTTCACTGTGACCGTGGCACGGGAGGTCAGCTGCCTGAGTTCAAGTCCACAGTCCTTCTCTTGCTTCTCTGTGACGTGAGGCAAGTACCTGACATTCACAGAGCCTTCTTCTCCTTGTTGGAGATACAGGGATACAGCCACAGTCTCCCAGGACATAGTGAGGATGGGCAGGATAATGCTTAAAAACAACACAAGGTAGACACACAGCCAAGTGTCCCAACCCTGACAACACGGCCTGGGCCAAAGACATCCTGGCATATTTAGGAACACCACTGATCTGCCCCTTTTTCTCCACCACAGTCATGGCAGCCCAAACCTTCCCCAGACTTTGCCAATGTCCTCAGAAGAAGAAGGCATATTCACCATAGTATAACTCCCAGCATGCACTCAGCATCTAGTAGAGGCTGTAATTGTCATTTCCCAGCCTCTGCTTCTGAAACGAAGTCCAACAATTGAAGGTACTTTGGCCAAGGTGTTTTGTCCAGTTTTCTGCTCTTAGCTTCCCCTTCTGCCTCCAAATCCCCTTTGTAGAGAAAGTAAGATTTGCTTACTCTGACTCGGTACAGGTGTTCCCTCCCTCATTTTGTTTCCAGAGTTATCAGGATTAGAACTGGCAGCCCTAGCATGCTAGGCTTGATCACCTGTCCTCAATAGACCAATTAAGCAAACAAGTAACCTTTAAAAGGAAAAAAGATTTGTTAAAAGAACAAATCAAAGATCCAGTGACTATTCCCAAGACCATCTTTATGATTCTCTCATGAGGCTTACTAATAAATAGTGGACAAGAGGTATGCATAGTTAAGCAGTTCTGGTCAACATGCGGTCCCACCCATTGCTAGCCCATCATTTTTACTCCAGTCTCTTCTACAAGATGGTCTGGAAAGTTGTTCAAACTATATGAAATCTATTACTTGTAGGCTGACCTAAGCTTTAGTTTTATTTTCTTTCCTAGCATGAAATTCCTGGGGAAATCCCAATTTCTTGGAGTCCATGGTCTCAGTACTCACGTAGCAGGGATAGAAATGCCTATTTAGAATATCTTTATTCCTGTCAGGCTAGCTAAAACTAGACCTAGAAATAATCCATGTCTGGCACATAGAAGACACCCAGCGAAACATGTACAGACACAGATTCATCACCATCTATTCCTGTCTCTCTCCTGCCCTGGACTGAGAAGCTCAAAAGTTGGGGTCTGACCTAGGAAGTCTAGAAACCAACCCCCAGCATTGGGCCGTCTTTTTCTCAGCACACACAGCACATAGCTCAAGCAGCAGCAGGAATTTTGTCAGCCCCGTTAGACAAGAACCATCCTTAAAAACATCATTAGAATCTCATTACTACCAGCCACCAAAGCTGCACAAGGAAAAAAAAAAGCCCATCCAAGACTGCCTCTCTCTTGTTCTCTTTGCTCTCTTTTTAAATCTATTTTTTCCTCTTACTTTGCTGATTTTGTTCATTCCCAACGAATTATTTCCACTGCTCCTCACCGCCAAGTCCCCAAACAATTGTGCACATACAGAGCTGTGTGCTGCTCAAGGCAAGAAGGACTCTGCCAAACACAGGCTTTCTGTAGTTTTCTGAGCTTTGGATTTAGACTCCACATTGCTGGAGCCCAGCCTTGATGGCACGCTAACAGCCAACGTTAGACTTTCCTTCTCGGGGTATGAAATAGACATGGGGGTTTAACAGGTTAAACAAAGTGTGCTGTGTTATCTTCTTTCCTGACTCTAATCAGTGCTATTGGTTAGCTCTAAAAATATCAGTTTGGGCTTATGAATTCACTTTAAAATAATTTCCTTGGAGTACCTTAGTGTTTCTAGCAGGGAGTCTGTTCAGTGCTCACTGCTGCTGTTGCTCCTTAACAGTGGGAGGAAAGGAAAGCAGAGCACAATGCCGGGTGACTCGGGAGACTCAGGCCTTGGGAGGAACCGCAGCCGTGTGTACACAGCTCACATCTTCGTTGCTTCTCTATTGGTGTGATAAGACATCATGACCAAGGCAACTTGGGGAGAAAGAGTATTTTTGGTGCTCACTGTTTCAGGGGGTTAGTTAGCATCTGTGACCACCATGGCAGGAAACATGGCAGCAGGTAGGCGGGCATAGTGCTGGAGCAATAGTTGAGATCTTTGCCTCAATCCACAAGTGCTGGTCATAGAGAGGGGCACTGGAAATGGTGTGGGCCTTTAATCTTCAAAGTTCATCCTTAGTGACAAACCTCCTCCAACAGGGTCACCCTTCCTAACCCTTCCCAGGTAGTACCATCAACTGGGGACCAAGCATTTAAGCCTATGGGAGACATTCTCATTCGAACCGCCACAGCTGAGCACTCCTGGGTGCATATAACATAAACAAGTTCCCAACCGTCGCCCCACTAAAGGGCCCACTAGGGGCAGGGCCAGGGCCAGCTTCTGGAAGACTCTAACACTGTCGACCAAACACCATTATTTGAACAAGAACCACCCTGTGTGGGAGACATAGTAATCTTTCTTAACCTGCTAGTTGTATGAGGGTAATCTGGTCTCCATTAAATCTCGCCAATCTGCTCATCCAGATATCCAGAAAGCATGTCTGTTAATCCAAGTTTTTATTACTCTAGTGAAATACTTGAGGCTGGGTCACTTTATTATGAAGAGAGTTTATTCAGTTCACAGTTTGGGGCAATGGCAGTCCAGGGGCTACATGAGTCCTGCTTGCAGGCAGTGTCCCAGTGTCATGTAGGGCTTGTCTATTCTCTTATACAGTCATAAGGATTAGGTCATGGTGACCTTATATGGCCGTGTTCCCTTCCCTGGGACCCTTCCTTACAACATGACCACACTGAGGAGCAGCCTCCAGGAAATGAACCTTGAGGGATGTATACGAAACTCTGTCCAAACCAGCAATTACACCACATCTTCATTGATAACTAACATCATTTCTGCCTTCAACACCCATCAGTCTGCTCCATCCCAGAGGAGTTCCTTGAAGATGGAATCCACATTAGATCTTGTCCACTCTAAGAAGGAGACCCAGGATTGCACTCAGCAAATCTGCAGCAGCACTGTAAGAGGGGAAAATATTTAAAGGTAGATGAAAGGTTTTTTTCTCTTCCACTGCATTGCAAGGAGGATGGTGTCTTTGACTTGCACTTCCTTCTTTGAAAACTTTGGTCAAAGCTCACTATGACCTATGATCTCTGCTACTCTTGATACGAAAGTTACATGACGGCCAGTTTTAATTGCACTCGACACTCCCTGGACTCTCTTGGGAAGAGTTATTCAACAAGGAACTGCTACATTCCATTGGCCGATGGGCAGGACCATTAACTGGGAGATGGGGGGTGGGGTCCTGAACTGTGTAAGAGAGCAGAAAGTGGAAATCACTGCTGTCTGCTCTTGACTGTGGGTGGGACATGCTTCCAGTACCTGCCCCGTGACTTCCCTGCAGCAGTGGACTATAGCCTGAATTTGTGAACCAAAGGAACCCTTTCTCCCCAAGTTGCTTTTTGCCAGGATAAAATACAGCCCCAGAAAGGGAACTAGGGCAGATAGCTAAGGTGTGATCTTCTATGAGGTGAAATGAGGATTATGCTAGGAGAAATGACTTCAGGAACACCAATCTGTGGTTGTGAACACAAGAAGGCTTTTGCCTCCTGACTCACATTCATTTGTGAGCTTAAGTGTCTGGTTTTATATCAGAGCTGGGCCATTTATTTGACAAGACACTCCAGATTTTTATTCTGTAGTACTGCTACCTGCAGCACTCAACGTGGCGGTTGCTTTCTCACCTGAGACTCGAAGCACACGGAATTTCCATACTAGCTTCTATTACACACGGACATGCAGTATATGGGGAAATAATCATTGGTTTTAATCTCTCAGTCACTTCTTATTGCAACATGTTCTAGCTTATCCCAAATTCTACAAAATAACCATAAACTGACTAATTTCCATGAACTGGACATTGTTAACTGTTTAAAAATAGTGCATATAGTCATTAAAATAACTCTAAAAGTGATCCTTTGTATATTTCGCATAAAACCTTGAGTAGATTAGGATCACAGGTTTGTAGATGGGTGGTCGGGCTGGGACCGGACAGTCTGACTTGCTCCTCAGTCCTTCATTATTATGTATGTTGGTGTCAAAGCAACTCGGTGCCTTATGAGGTGAGAAGGAAAACCCTGGCTACTACGAAGAGAACATGTCTGGACAGACACAATGACGCCATGAGGGAGGTAATTAGGGAAACCTTACTCTGAAGTACAGCAGGCGTGCTTTGCAGATAGACTCTGGCCAGCTTTGGAGTATTCACATCCCTGGCAATTCAGGTTGACAATATTAACATCGCCTGCTCTAGTGATAGACTGTAGTAAAAATAAAGATTTTATAGATGTAATCAAGGACACAAATGTTTTGTTGTTGTTTAAAATTGAATTACTTAAATAAAGGACCTGTTCTAGGTGGGGCTGATACAACCAAGTAAAAACCCTTCATTTTGTTGTTGTTGTTTGCTTGATGGCTTGCTTGTTTTTTTTTCAGATCGGAACTGGGATGAGAATTGTGTTGTGTTGACTTGATGAAGCAAGACCCATGTTTGGGAATTTGATGTGACAGAACATGGTAGGGAACTCTAGAAACTGTAGGTGGCTTCCAGTAAAGGCTGGGGACAAGATGAAGCCCCCAGTTCGACAGCTAGAAGGAAATGAATTTTACCAGCACCCAGAGAGCCTGTAAATGGATTCTTCCCCAGAAAGGCAGTGTGGCCCACATCCTGACTGCACCCTTGTGGGAATCTGAGTGGAAAGCACAACTGAGCTGGACTTCTACCTACAGAAGCTATGAGATCATAAACCCCTGCTGCCATAAGCCTCGAGGTTACTGGTGGCTTCCTCTATAGAGACTGTTTGAAAGAGAACAAGAGGAGAATATGGGAAGATTTGAATGGAGGAAAGGGAAGGGAGAAATCTTACAATTATATCATAATCGCAAATATATATTCAACAAGAAAGCATCTTGTCCACTTACTAGACCAAGGATCTTGTGACCATAACCTTTATAAGAGAAAGGGGATTTACAGGAGGTTTTAAAAGTGGGGGTTGGTTTTTTGAGACAGGGTTTCTCTGTAGCTTTGGAACCTGTCCTGGAACTAGCTCTTGTAGGCCAGGCTGGCCTCAAACTCACTGAGCTCCACCTACCTCTGCCTCCCAAGTGCTGGGATTAAAGACAGCTACCACTGCCCAGTGGGGGTTTGCATCGTAATAAGCAAATTATCATTATATCATAGATCACTGGATAGACCCTAAAGCTAAAGGTGAGTTTCCTTATACGAGTGATACCTACAAAGAAGAGAGATAGGCATACAGAATAAGATGGTATGCAGGACAGGGAGAGGACAAGACCTGAGAGGACAGGGGCCACAACTGGGGTGTTACATTTCACATTGAAGACCAAGGATCTCTAGTGACCAGCAGAAGTTAGGAGAGAGTAACTCATGGATTCTTCTCGGAAGCTTCCACAACAGGTTTCTTTAGTGAGTGCAAAGCCCATGCACACAACTAGGAGAAAAGGAGTAGAGGAAAATACAGGGCCTGAGGAAACCGTGGTTTTGGCTCCCTGCTCTCTGTGTATGAATAGGATTAGTCCCAAAGCACTACTGTCTCTGAATAAAGAAATATGGGGATTTTTCTGTAGAATACTGTCTGTGTTTATACAAGAAAGCACGTATAGGGACTGTTATGTTCTGAGAATGCTCAGCTGAAGGTCACGAAGCATAAGCTCCCAAAGGAAAGATGGTGGGGAAAGGCTTATGGGCTTGCTCCACTTAAGATGACATGAAAGAGAATGATTCAGAGTAATTTGGCCCTCTTGACCTGTTTCTTAAGCTTTTCCAGAGTTTTAACTTAAACAAAGAAAAAACAACTTAGAAGATGTATTTGTATCTTAAAGCATGGTCAGATGCTGTTCTCCAAACGAATGGCGCTGAACCTCAATGTGTCTGCTTTGCTTGACAGAGAAACCTACACAAAAGAATTAGTGATTCCAATAATTTTACTCCTTGTGAATTTTACTCCTTGATTTTACTCCTGTGGCCTTCAGAGTTGTGTGGGCATTGGCTACAAGCTTCCATCATTCTGGGCTTCCTGATAACCAGCCCCATGTAGCTAAAACAGAGTGGTTTGAGGACAAAAGACAGTGGAAGGAACTGGGATCAAGAGTGGCTCTTGTGTGAGGTGTCAATACTCCAAGGCCAACAGCAGTGATGGAATGGATGGAGCAGAGGCATCCACTGCCCAGTTTTCCATGTCTGATCTCCTTTATGTGCGATGCAGATGGACCTGGGACTGAAGATCAGCCATGTGCTAGGAAGTACAGAAAATGATTATTATTTCATGGATAGAAAAATCAAAGCCCCAAAAGTTTAACTGGTTTACCTATGGTCATCATGCTTTTAGTGGCTGAGCCTTGTTTCTAGTTCATGTCTGTCAAACAAAAAAGAGTAGAGCTTTAACTACTCCTCATACCATCTCTCTACTCCTTTTTGTTATTTTTAACAAAGAGTCTTAGAGGTGGAAATTTAAGGAACCCTGGACACATAAACTGTGGGCCTGGGTCTGTAAGTACAGAATCCTCTGAGGAAACGGAGAGAGAGTGCTAATCAGCATTTTTCTATTATTAGTCTATATTAATTTAGTTTATATAATAATTAATATTAATATATTAGCTTCTACATTAATTACTGGAGACTCTGACAGTTTGAGTTCAGGAAGGCTAATGTGAGGGCAGTCGTGAGAAGTTAGAGCAGGGGCCTCAGACTTCCAGAAGCACACTCTGTGTTTCTGCTTCAGGGACAAAGTGACAAGGACGTGGGGTTGGAAACGTTAAAATGAAGAGGGTCACCTGCCATGTCACCTCTTCTCCCTAGAGCTTGCTCTTTTTCTCTCTCTCACCTTGCTGGAATTGTTCTCTAAATAGCCTGGTACGCGGACTAAAGGGTGGGGGAAGATTGATGAAATGTTGACATTTGTGTTGGAAAAGGTTGTAGACACTTCTATTATTTGCTTCCTGACTGGCAACTATTTCTTTCTTCTGGAGCAGGACATTGGTTTTGCTCAGAAAGCCTTGTACCAATACCTAAAGCCCCTGAAATTCTGACATTTCAGTCCCCCAACCTATACCTGACCACCACTATATGCTACCTCCATCCCTTGTGTTTGACTCAAGAGTCAGTCAATGGGACTCAATGTCAAAGCATTCCTTTTCAAGCTGGGGAAGGGTCTCTTGCACCCAATCTTGAGTAACATAAGGCTCAGCTTCATCAAGGACTCCAAAGTCATCTTTGATCTTGTTTCATAGCTCTTTATTTTGGGTTATTTTCTCTATATCAAGAATTCTGGTTCTCCTCTGCCCAGCATCTATAGTGTCAATTTTCATAGAAGAATTCTTAATTTATTATACTTACCTACATGCTCCACCCCTTTTAGGTAATTAAAGTTGGGAAAATAAAGTTTTATGATGTGTTCAGACTCCCTACACAGCTAGAAGGAGTCAAGACAGAAACCCCCCTTTCCAGTGCAGAAGTTCACTAACTGTAGACAATGAGTTTGCCCACAGCAGGCCAGATTCAAGCATCCCATCTATCTTCCTTCAGCTTTGAGGTTCTGTAACCTTTGCTGATCTCTAGAAAGTTAACTTTGTCATTAGATATTTCAGCATCAAAAGAACACAATTGCTTACGTCTCTGTGGTACAGTTGGCCAAGTCTCACTCCTTTGAAGCTATATAATCCAACTCATAAACAGCTGCAGAGTTAAACCCAGAATTACTGGAATAAGGGTGGTGGGTTCATATTCTGGGAGGTTCTTTAGAGGCTCACTTTCCTCCAAAGGCAAGAGGCAGAAGGAGAATGGTGAGTCCTTCCCTCCCCATCACCTTTTAGCATGGACTTCTTCACGTTTCCCTTCCTGACCATTCTTGCCCTTGAGCTCCACTCCTCATGGTGTCTCAAGGTCTTTCATCCAAAGCAGCTCATGCCTCTCCCTTCCTGAATGCCAAAGGCACCCCATTTTACTAAGTCAAAACTCGGGACCTGACTTGGAATTGGTGCCACACTCTTTGCAGTCAAACAACAGCCTGCCTTTCCAATGACATCTGTCCCTTGTTTCTCTGACTTCCCTTTTCCTCTATGCTGTGCTCTGCATGCAATGAGTACCTACAGGTGCAAACCTTTGGCACCTCTGCACCTTTGCATGTGTGCATGTATGTGTCTGCCTCACCTGAAAAACCTCTTTCCTGGGACAATGCTCAGCACCTACTTTAGGTCTCCACTATATTTAAACTCCCTGAGTGAGTCTATTGTGTAAGGTTGAGAACAGACTCTACAAGTCCAAATTCCAGTTTCTTCTACTTCCCTATGAGACTCTTGGATAAGTTAGACTTCGTTTCCCCATCTGTAAAATTGGGGGGAAAAGAGAACCTTGAAGACTTAGGTGTGAGTTTTAAATGTGACAGATAATTTAACACAAAGAAATTGCCTAATCCATAAACATTCTGTGAGTAGTGGGTGTGCATATCTGTGTGATTGTGTGTATCTATTTGTGTGTATGTCTGCGAGTATGTGTGTGCACATGTGTATATGTATATGTATGTGTATTTATCTCTGTGACTATGTATGTTTATGTGTGTGTTTGTGTATGTGTGTAATTATGTATGACTATGTATGCAAGTATGTGTTTGTGTGTGTATCTGTACATGTGTGTGTGTACATGTGTAACTATGTATCTTTCTCTTTGTGTGTGTGTGTGTGTGTGTGTGTGTGTGTATGTGTGTGTGTATAGGCTAGTGGTCAACTGTGAATGTTCATCAGAAACAATCCACCTTGTTTATGGAGACAACTGGGATCTGAGACTAGCTAATTCAGCTAGACTGGGTGACAAGTGAACCAGAGATCTATCTACCTGTCTCTGCCTCCATGCCAGCATGCTTGACTTTTTATGCAGGCTAGGGGAATTGAACTCAGGTCCTTGTGTTCGTATGGCAAACACTTTACAGACTGAGCCATCTCTCTAGCCCCCAAGCCCTACATAACACATACCATGAGAATCTTCTGTTTCTTCTACACATCATGTATATGTCTCTAGGCACATGGCAGCATTGTCAAGGACAACAACTGTGACTTTTCTCTAAGGCCTTGGTGTTTACTAGTCAATTTCCTTCCCTCTGCTGAAGACACGGGCTTGTTTGGGAGCTCCATGAGTGGCAACCTCTAGTTTCATCATGGGTGACATTACCCAGGATCACATATCAGTAGATAGGGACAATGAAGAGCCATGATGGGGGTACTGATTGTGGGAAAAAACCATTGCTATTCAGGATGACCCAGGATTGCACAGCTACTGTTAATCCAGTGGCTATGGTGGTCCATCTCTGCAGGTGACAGTACAGAGAAGAACAACCTGTTCTTATGGAAACAAACAGCTAGCCAAAGGAAGACCGGGATTGTGCAGAAATGAGGGAAGCTCCAGGAAAATGTGTGAGCACCAGCCATGCTCCCACGGGCAAAGCCCTTGGAGCTGCGAGCTGGGCTGCTGGCGGAGACCCAGGGTGGAATGCAGTGTTTAAATGCTTTGCTCTTGCTCCAAACAGCTGACCTATGACTGTTCATACCTCAGCCAAAGAACAAGCAATCTAATCTGAGACTATATTTTGGTGAAAATAAAAATAGGCTCGGTTGAGAAAGGGCAAGTTGTATTGCCCTTTGTTTCTCACTACTTCCCCCATGTGCGCGTGCGCGCACACACACACACACACACACACACACACACACACACACACACACACATTGTATTATTGTTTCTCCAGCTGTGAGAACTCTCTTGGGAACAGTAAGAGCTCTCATCTGCCTTAAACAAACCAAAGAAAGCACCTATGCCTTCTGCCCTACCTGTTTGAGGATTTTGAGATCTGTCATAAGTGACATTTAGACATTACCTTAATGCAAATTGTCAATGACTTCTCAGGGCAGCCACTGGAAGCCACGTGGTAATCCTCTCAGTTACTGGTGACGAATCAAAGAAGTGAAGCATTTTGTTCAAGGTCACATAGCTGGGATTGAATGAAGGCAGGAGCCACACTTTGGGGATGGAAAGATTTGGGCTCTAATCTCTACCTGCTCCTTAGCAGCAGGATGACTGATCGAGCTCTTTCTCCACCGAGTCGACATTTTCTAGTTGTTGAAATGACATGTGAAGCTTGCTGCACAGATTTATTATCTATTGAGTGAAGCCCTTATGAAAGTTCTGAATGTCAAGTACATGGCCTCACAATCCCATCCTCATTTATTCCTTTTACTTAGTGCTGCATCAGTTAGTGCCTGGGCTCAGATCAACTAATCCTCAACTCACATTCTTTCCACACTCCGTGCTGACTAACACCCTGTGTCTCTACCTCTGTGATAACATAGTGCATGAGATGCAGTGAGGGTGCTGCCTGGCAACCAGAAAAGCATGTATCCATTGATTCATTCTTGCAGTGAGTGAGCACCATGAGGCTTTAGTTGGATAGCAGTCCCAGCTTTGAGAATTCAAGTTAAATTGTCTGCGGGAAGTCAAGTGGCCGTGTCTGATAGCCAAATGGATGGACTAAGCTTAAGCTCCTGGAAGCATCCTGAGCTTTGCCTGTGACTTTCCAGCTCAGTGTGGTACAGGAGATCAGAATAGATGCCAGCATTTAGCACTCTCAGATTTGTGGAGCAGAGCTTCCACACGTAAGAGAGAGCAGCATGCGGTCTTTCTGAGCCCAGGTTACAACACTCAGTAAAATACTTTTTAATTGCAAAGAGACGTTTCTTTGATGAGGGGTGAGCACTGCAATCATGTGTGGGTATAAGGACAAATGTTTAGATTGTCACTGGGGATTATGCCAGTTTAGCAAAGCAGTAGCTATAGATTCTCCTCCTCCAGGATCAGCAACTTCACTAGCACTGAGTGATTAGTGAGATTTCCAGTACCAGATTTGGTTTCCCTCATTGTTGAGTGAGTCTTAAGTCCAATTAGAGAGCCATTGGTTACTGCCAAGGTGTGTGTGCCACTACTGCATTATTGGGGTTATTATGCCGTGCTGGTCATTGATGTGGCTCACAGGTGTCACAGCTGGGTAGGACCATTGGTGACTTCCATCTCCCAGAAGCTTGCATGTTGTCTAGGACCATGAGAGCTCATCCTCAAGGAAGGGACATTCAGATTAGTTCCAGCTCAGGGACCTCTGGGTCCTGCATCTGAAATGCATGCTGTCTTAATCAATAGGGATTTACCTTCCATATCTGGAGGATACCCAATGGCAATAGCAATAGGCTGTATATTTTGACAGTCTCTTGGACATACCTGACCAGTAGCTTAAATGAGGGCTTTTCCTCAAAGAAATTTCTCTTACAATGGACAGAGACCATTCCAGAAAACTACAACCACTTAAAATGCAGAGTGTGATGTGTTATCCTGTCCCAGTCGGTACATCTATGAAACATTCCTGCACCCAAGGCTCAGGAAAGGGGCAGAAAGATTTTAACAGCCAGAAGATCAAGGAATTTTCTGTCAGATTGTGTCGCCTAGTAATATAAGAAGTTACACTCATATAGTCTTTCTAACATGTTTTCTCAAACATGGGATCAATAAACTTGATAACATTGACTGGAGAAAGTCCATGAGTGTAGAGATATTTCACTTGTATTTTAATAAACAAAGCTTGCCTGAAAGTCATTGAGTAAAACAGCCACACTGACCAGCCTTACAGACCAAGGAGTGGTGACACACATCTTTAAGCCCAGTAGCCATGCTAATTTGTCATAGAAATTGGGTGGTAGTGGTGCATGCCTTTAATTCAAGGACTAGAGAGAAATATAAGATGGGAGGAGACAGCTCACAAGTCTCATTCTGAGATTCCTGAAGGCAGGATCGCCATTTCGGACTGAGGTAGAGGTAAGAGCCAGCGGCTGGCTGGTTTGCTTTTCTGACATTCAGGCAAACTTTATTTGTTAAAATACAAAGGAAATATCACTAGACATGAAGCCTCAACACTACACAAAGAACTACAAGCAGCTAAAGAATTGTGATAGGGAGAAAGCTTCCAGGAAAGTGCACACTGATTTCTTATCCAATACCAAATGATTAGCCCCCAAAACACACACATATGAGCAAGATCATACAAACTGAGTGGGTTACATTTAAAAATAAGTATGTATGTATGTATGTATGTATGTATGTGTGTGTATGTATATATATATATATGCATGCAATTGCAATTCATGAAAAACTAGGTCGTGAATTTGAAAAAGAGTGAGGAAGGGTATATGAGAGGTCTTAAAGAGAAAAGGAAGGGAAAAAAGATGTAATTGCATTATAATCTCAAAAATAAAATACTTTAGATACATTCATTTCTCTGCAAAGTTGATAATTTCATTTTTCTTTATATCCGTACAGAATTCTGTTATGTATATGCACCAATTTTTTATTATCTATTCATCAGCTTCAAGATATTTTGGATGTTTCCATTTCCTAGGTATTGTTACTAGAACAGCAATGAACATGGTTGAGCAAGTGTCTGTGGAGTAGAATGTTGAGTCCCTGGGCATGTGTCAAGGACTGACACAGTTGGGTCATATGGTAGATCTACTCTTAGTTTTCAGCTGAGAATTCCCCCTCTAATTTCCAGAGTAGATGAACCACTTTGCAGTCCCTTCAGTAGTAGGTGAGGGACCTCTTTTCTCCACATCGTCACGAGTATGTGTTGCCAGTTGTTGATCTCAAACTATTCTGACTGAAATAAGACAAAATCTCAAAATTGTTTTAATTTTCATTTCCCTCATTGCTAAGAATATTGAACACTTGTAAAGAAATTTTAGCAATTTTTATTTCAGATCTGTAGCCCATTTTTTTTTAACTGGGTCATTTGTTTTTTTGTTTAATCTTCTTTCTTTGTTCTTTGTGTATTTTGGATATTAATCATCTGTTAGGTGTGTTGCTGACAAATTCTTTCCCATTCTATGGAGTTTTTCTTTGTTCAACTGGCTGTTTCCTTTGCTGTACAGAGCTCTTTAGTTTTATGAGCTTCCATTTGTCACCTGGGCTCGCATCCTGAGGGAATGGAGTCTTGTTCAGAACATCCATCCTTACACCTGTAGGCATATGCCTGGGTTTCCTCTGTTTCAGTGTTTGAAGATTCACACTGGGGTCTTTGACCTATTTGGAATGATTGTGCAGGGCTATAGATATGAGACTAATTTCATTCTTCTACATGTGGAATCCAGTTCTATTTGTTAAGGCTGTTTGCTGTCTTTGAGCATTGTTGTCAAATATCAGACGACTGTAATTATGGGTACACATGCTTATGTCTTCTATTTTGTTCTATTGATCTGCATGTTAGTTTTGGGTCCATCCCATATTATTTTTATTAATTTAGCTCTATATTGTGGTTTGAAATATGTTGTGATAATCCTTCCAAATTTGTTATCTTGTTCAGTATTTCTTTGGCTATCCTTAGTCTTTCATGAGCCTATATTTATTTCGGAATATTTTTATGTTTGTGTAAAAAAAATCTTCAGTATTTTTATTGGAATTGTATTGAACCTGTAAATTCTGTTTGGTAAGAAGGTCATTTTTGCAATACCTATTCCACCTATCCATAAGGATATTTTTCATCTTTCTCAATCTTTTTCTTCAGAGACTACAAGTTTTCATTGCATATGTCTTTCATTTTCATGATTAGGTTTATCCCTAGATATATCTGATTAAAATCAGGCTATCATTCCTGATTTTAATGGACCATATTTGAGGTTTGAGGTTATTTTTCCATTTTGGATGATGTGGGCTGTATGTTTGTTATGTATAGCCTTCATTATATTAAAATGTGTTTCCTGTAGTCATGGATCTGAGCTCGAAACCTTAAGATGTGAGTATACAATGTGTATTAACCTCAGAAGCAAGGATGTAAAAGTGGAACCATGGGAGGCAGAGGGAGATTTAGAGACAAGAGTAATAAGACATAGGCACTGGGAAGTGGGAAATGTGAAAGACAAGCGTGGACTTTAACTGGGGGAGGTAATTCAGAGGAAAGTAAGAAAGGAGGGATAAACAATACTTAAACACATCTGAAAAACTCATAAGGAAACAGTATTTTACATTTCCTTGAAAATATATTTGTGTGCATATGTATATATATACATAATATGTATGGTAGGGTATTAAATCAATACATTAGATAGATAGATAAATAGATAGATAGATAGATGACAGATGGATGGATAGATGAATGGATGGATAGATAGATAGATAGATAGATAGATAGATAGATAGATAGATCGATAGATGAGTTATACCATGCTACCTAAGATGGTAATTCTCCCATAGACCATCTAACAAAAACTCCAGTGCTGAGTATGGGAAACTTCCCTTCAAGTCGTTGGCAGGGAAATCCAGAGCACTTTCCAAAAAAAAAAAAAAAAAAAAAAAAAAAGTCGGTCTTGTTGAAAAGACCCTATTGCTAAAGACATATAAACTTGGGACACAGAACTTGAAGGAATTGTGCTGAAATTGATCTAGAAGCTTCCTTCTTTAGGACTCTCTTTCTCTCCATAGTATCTGAAAGTACTATGCAAATTAATGAGGAAAAGCAATCTATAATCCTAACCATTTGTAGTATCTACGAAACACAATGGTGATCAGTCAACCAAGGTATCTGCAACAGTGAAATGGCGAAACTTACACCTTGGGGATAAGCGACAGTCATCTAATTGGACTTAAGACCTGCTTAGCTGGAAGGAATTCATGTCTGGCACTATAAACCTAGTCAACTACTTGTGACTTGTGAGGTCATGGTACCTCAAGGAGGACCTGTTCTTCTACTTTCCTACACCAGTATAATCTCTAACTGCATTTAAAGATCTATCTTCATACCCACAGATAAATGCAGCTCTTGCCACTCATCAAAATCTTTTGTTAGTAGAGAGATACCATCATAGAAATCCACAGCGAGTCAAAACGCAGAGAACAAGTGATCATGGGATTCCCAAATGATACACAGCACAGTCCAACACCTAAGTCTCAGGAAACAGCATGGAAGAGGGGCAGAAAGATTGTAAGAGCCAGAGAATTAGGACGTCTGCTGCAAGACAGTGTCATCTTTATATGACAGGGAGGCTGCACCCAGAAAAATCTCAGTAAACAGTCACTGAAACAAGACCAGCTGTGATAACAGTTGAACAGCCAACATGACTGGGTGGATTCTCCAAGGCCCCACTCTCACAGACAACGGCTACTGAGAGTTGAGGCGTTGCAGGTTCAGAGATGAAAATAACACGATAGAAGATATAACCAGTCCTGAGCTGTCAGAGATTAATGCAGACAAGAATGTGTCCTTGTAGAGCTTAGGTTGCAATGAAATTTAATCGAAATGAATCTAACAGCAACGCCCACTACACGGATGCTCAAGATCCGTTCATGTATCTGTGTAGTCTTTACAAGGGTATTGTTCTGCTCCTATTATGAGCACAGCCATATTGGCTTATGGAGAGAATGTGACAAGTTAAAAGTGAGTCTCTCCCACCTTTGGAGTACACCGTTCATTGGAAGAAACACATAGATGGCAGTCACTCATGTATGTGATACAAACAAGGAATACTTGGAAGTTTTGACCTAAGCCGGAAAGTTGGAGAGGACTACCATGAGGTAAGTATCAGCAAGTGGAGAATTAAATAAGTGTAGGAAAAAGAACAAAGAACTTAAAAGAGCACACATGAAAAGGTCCTGGGGTGGGAAAACCATGTGAAGAACTAACCAAGGTCAGAGCAGCCCAGTCAGTGGCATTAGAACACAATTCAAAACTCACCATTGTAACCTTTCTACAACAAAAATTGAGGTCTGCAAATTCCTGGTTACTTGATTCCACTATAACAATACATTAGCTTTTGTAAATGCTCTGTGTGTGTGCGCGTGTGTGTGTGTGTGTGTGTGTGTGTGTGTGTGTGCTGGTGCACATGTATATGTGTTTTCATGTATGGGGGAGCATAGGTGGGGTGTGTGTAGGTGCAGGTGCACATGTATGTATTTAGACATACGGTTGATATCATTTATATTGGCGCAGAATCTCTCCTGAACCCAGAGCTCTACTTTCCAGCTAGTCTGACCAACTTGTTCTGAGGCTCCTCTGTCTCCACCTCCCATGTGCTGTGACTACAGGCAGGCCACACCCATCTGGCTTTTCAGATGGGTTCTGGGAAACTGAACTCTGGTCCTTATAAGTGAGGAGCAAACACTTAACCCTTCAGCCTTCTGCCCATCCAGACATAATTTTGTTAAATAGAGGAGTTTTATTTTTTTAAACTAGCGAGTTTCATTACCACATTCAATGAATATATTTACTTCTAAAGATGCCTTTTTTGGTAATTTCAAATTTGCAAACCATTGCACAACTATTTTAAGACACGTTCTGAACTTCTAAATGTGAAGCACGTGGTGGAACCGAGAGATTTCTGTGATTGTGACAATCACTGCAAACATAGCAGTCTTCACTGTAACCCCAAACACCCTCATCTGAAACTCAGACAATGCAGATGGAGAACAGAGGGGCTGTCACTCTGCACAAGCAGGCTTGAACCCAGAAATCTGTGCTCTGCGTGAATTCCATCTGTACCACAGTTTAGAGCTGAGCAACACAGTCCACCCCTGGAGTAAGCTCATTTCCTACCGTGTCTTTGCTCCACTATGTGCTCCTTACCATGGCTGATGAGCCCTTCACCAATGCATGAGGCAAGAGAGAATTGGTCTTGATCAACTGGCATATGCTGTGCCTTTGGGCACATCTCTGCTTCCTTTTGATGCATGCCTGGCTGTGGTGATGATCACCTCTGGGCTCGGGACTAGCCACACCATGTGGGTTGGTCTGTTAGTAGCAGCAGCGTCACTCTCCAGGAAATGGTGAGCCTAAGGGACATCACGAGGCATGAGGTTATTTATGTGCCCTCAATCTCATTTGTCTTGTCCACCTTTGAGAATTACAAGGGAAGTCAGCCCATTACTCATTACCCAGCTGTCTGTTTTGCTAATATATCAACTGGTTTTCTGACAGATCTGATGGCACAATTAAAGAAAAGAAGAGACTGTTAAAATGTTAATACATCCGTTGCTGTTTTAGTTTTGTGGCCACATGTTCAACAAAACGACTTAAAAGAGAAATTTGCCTCATGGTTTTAGAGGTTTTGATCATTGAGGGTAGTAAAGGTGTGACAGAGATGAGCAACTCACATCATGATAACCAGGAAGGACAGACAGACAGACAGACAGACAGACAGACAGACAGACAGACACACACACACACACACACACACACACACACACAGAGAGAGAGAGAGTAGTTGGCTTAATTCCATGTGAGTTTCCAGCCTATGAGGTGATACTGTCCATATTTAGGGTGTTATCTTCTCACCTTAGGTTTTTTTTCCTGTAAATGTCCTCACAGACCCATAGATGTGCCTTAGTAATCTCCCCAATTTCTTTTAATCCAATCAAGTTGGCAGTCTAGATTAATCATCACAGAATAAAGAGTCTCTCATTCACTCCTGGCAGTACAGACCTTGCAGGTCAGTGTAGCCCGGCTGTCAGCTGTGGGACGTGAGTGCTGCCGCATCCCTTGCTCGGCATACCACAGGGATTTCTCGCTGTGTTCTGCTCAGTTTGTTGTAGATTAAATAGAAAATGTCCCCTGTAGGCTCCTGTGTTTGAACACTTGGTCCCAGTGGTTGGTGCTCTTCTGAAAGATTATAGAAACTTTCGGAGGTGGAGTCTCCCTGGAAGAAGGATGTCACTGGTTTTGGTGTCTAAGGTTTGGCACATTTTTTGTCTTCTCTTCTCCTTGACTGCAGACACAATGTCACTGCCTCAATTTCCCTTTGCCATATCTTCCACACCATAATGGGTTTTACCAACCGGCCTAAAGTCCAAACAAGCCTTTCCTCCATGAAGTTCCTTCTCTTCAGGTCACAGCAGCAAGAAATACAAGGAGTACGGTTTTGGATTATAATGTTTATATATTTGATATCCATCTACCTCTGCATGTCACAGCACCTAAATGACCTGAAATTTGTATTGTAGTTTAAATGTGTAGGTATCTACTTGGACTGAAACTAATCTTCAGCTTCATTATAAACAAAGACCAGTTGACTTAAATCTTACTGTCTCAATTTCTGTATCTACAATATGAGGTTAGCAGATACCCTATACAAAATATGCCTAGTTTATACTAGTTCATCAGGAGACACCACTTCTCCCATCCCAGTCCTTTCATTATTATTATATCCAGTAGGATTCTTAAAGTTGGTCTTCCAGTCAATCCACCAGAAACCATTAGCACCATTTTTTATTAGCTTTCAAAAAATTCAGTTTCATTATGCCATTGTTTTTATTTGTTTATTATTTTTATTGAGCTCTATATTTTTCTCCACACCCCTCCTTCCTCTCCCCTCCCTTTCTACCCTCTTCAATGATTCTCACACACCCAACTTACTCAGGAGGTCTTGTCTTTTTTATTTCCATGTACACTAGACCTATGTATGTCTCTCTAAGGGTCCTCTTTGTTGTCTAGGTTCTCTGAGATTGTGAATTGTAGGCTGATTTTTCTTTGCTTTATGTCTAAAAGCCACTTATGAGTAAGAACATACTATATTTATCTTTCTGGGTCTGGGTTACCTCACTCCATATGATATTTTCTAGATCCATTCATTTGCCTACAAATTTCAAGATGTCATTATTTTTTCCCCACTGTGTAGTACTCCATTGTGTGAATGTACCACGCTTTCTTTATCCATTCTTTGGTTGAGGGGCTTTTAGGTTGTTTCCAGCTTCTGGCTATTACAAATAATGGTGCTGCGAACATCATTGAACACATGTTATTATGGTATGATTGAGCATCCGTTGGGTATATACCCAAAAGTGGTATTGCTGGATCTCGAGGTAGGTTGCTTACTAATTTTCCGAGAAATCGCCATACTGACTTCCAAAGCTCTGGACCAGTTTGCACTCCCACCAGCAATGGAGGAGTGTTCCTTCTACCCCACATCCTCTTAAGCATAAGTTGTCATCAGTGTTTTTGATCTTGGCCATTCTGACAGGTATAAGACGAAATCTCAGACTTGTTTTGATTTGCATTTCTCTGATGGCTAAGGATGTTGATTGAGCATTTCCTTAAGTGTCTTTCAGCTATTTTAGATTCATCTATTGAGAGCTCTCTGTTTAGGTCTGTACCCCATTTTTTTGGATTGGATTATTTGTTCTTTTGATGACTAGTTTCTTGAGTTGTTTGCATATTTTGGAGATCAGCGCTTATTTTATGTAGGGTTGGTGAAGATCTTTTCCCAATCTGTAGGCTGCCATTTCATCTTCATGACCATTTCTTTGCTTTACAGAAGCTTCTCAGCTTCAGTAGGGTCCATTTATTAATTGTTTCTCTCAGTGTCTGTGCTACTGGGGTTATATTTAGGAAGTGGTCTCCTGTGCCAATAAATTCAAATGTACTTCCCATTTTTTCTTCTGTGAGGTTCAGTGTGGTTGATTTTATGCTGAGGTCTTTGGTCCATTTGGATTTGAGTTTTGTGCATGGAGATAGATATGGATCTATTTATCCAGTTATACCAGCACCATTTGTTAAATATGCTTTTTTTTCAATTTTATATTTTTTTGCTTCTTTGTCAAAAATCAGGTGTTTGTAGGTATGTGGATTGATATCCAGGTCTTCAATTCAATTCCATTGGTCCCCCTGTCTGTTTTTATGCATTGACTGTTTTTCAGTACTATAGCTCTGTAGTAGAGTTTGAAGTCAGGGGTTGTGATGCCTCCAGAAGTTCCTTTGTTGTACAGGGTTGTTTTGGCAATCCTGAGTTTTTTGCTCTTCCATATGAAGTTGAGTATTGTTTTTTTGAGGTCTGTGAAGAACTTTGTTTTGATTTTAATGGGCATTGCATTGAATCTATAGATTGCTTTTGGTAAGATTGCCATTTTTACTATGTTAATTCTACCTACCCAAGAGCATGGGAGATTTTTCCACCTTCTGGTGTCTTCTTCAATTTCTTTCTTCAAAGATCTAAAGTTCTTGTCTTACAGGTCTTCCACTTGTTTGATTAGAGTTACTCCAAGATAGTTTATATTATTTGTGGCTATTGTGAAGGATGATCTTTCTCTGATTTCTTTCTCAACCCATTTATCATCTGTATAAGGGAAAGCTACTGATTTTTTGTGTTAATCTTGTATCCTGCTACATTACTGAAGGTGTTTATGAGTTGTAGAAGTTCCTTGGTAGAATTTTGGGGGTTGTTTATGAAAACTTATTGGGGGCCTTTATAAATCTGTCATCTGTACATTTACTGTATAGTCTTTTGGGCTCCAGCATAAACTCTCATATCATCATCAAATAGTGAGAGTTTGACTTCTTCTTTTTCAATTTGTATCCCCTTGATCTCCTTTTGTTGTCTTATTGCTCTAGCTAGAACCTCAAGTACTATATTGAATAGATATAGAGAGGGTGGACAACTGTTGTCTGGGTTTCTATCCTGCCCAGTTCCAGCAATCATTAAGTCCCAAAGAAATCACACAGAGGTCTATATTAACTATAAACTGATTGGCCCATTAGCTCAGCCTTCTTATCAACTCTTATAACTTATATTAGCCCATTATTCTTATGTGTGTTAGTCACATGACTCAGTACCTTTTTCAGCAAGGCAGACACATCTTGCTTTTTCTGTGGCTGGACTGGGACTGCAGAGGAATGGGCTTCCTTCTTCCCAAAATCCTGTTCTCATTGACCTGCCTCTACTTCCTGTCTGGTTGTCCTACCTATACTTCCTGCCTGGCTACTGGACAATCAGCATTTATTTAAAATATAATTGACAGAATGTCCCACACCAGGCAACCTTATCTTATTTCTAATCTTAGTGGGATCGCTTTGAGTTTCTCTCTATTTAGTTTGATGTTAGCTGTTGATCTGCTCTATATTTCCTTTATATGTTTAGATATGTTCCTTGTATCCCTGCTCTCTCCAAGACCTTTATCATGAATGGAGTGTTGATTTTGTTGAAGACTTTTTCAGCATCTAATGAGATGATTATGTGGGTTTTTTTTTTTTCGGTTTGTTTATATGGTTGATTACACTGACAGATTTTTGAACCATCCCTGCATTTCTGGGATGAAGGCTACTTGGTCATGGTGGATGATTTTTCTGATGTGTTCTTGGATTCGGTTTGTCAGTATTTTATTGAGTACTTTTGTTAGGCAGGGCAAGAGCACAAGCACAAACAAGTGCCTGCAAACTCATAATGAATAAAAATATGACCAAAATAAACCTGACTGCGGACCAAAAGCCCAGTACCTAATGACTTGCACTCCTAGTCAATCATAACACACCAGCAGCAACTGCCAGTTTCCAAAGGATCAACCAAAAATATTCCTGAGATTGTTTTATTTCCCCAACCTCTTAAATACCCACGACCTTTTTACAATAAAGAGCTGCTGTATTGGAATCTCTCGGAGTTGTTGCCTCAGCATCTTCTCACTCACTCTCCCCCTGAAAATAGAAATCATACAACAGGCAGCAGCAACAAGCCCACAACAACTACATTTTCGCATCAATGTTCATGAGTGAGATTGGTCTGTAATTCTCTTTTTTAGTAATGCTGTCATGTGGTTTGGTTATCATGTAATTGTAGCCTTATAAAAAAGAGTTTGGCAATGTTTCCTTCTGTTTCTATTGTGTAATTTGAGGAGTATTGGTATTACTTCTTTGAAAATCTTATAGAATTCTGCACTGAAACCATCTAGCCCTGGGCTTTTTTTTCTTTTCCATTGGAAGACTTTTGATGACTGTTTCTATTTCTTTAGCAGTTATAAGTCTATTTAATTTACTTATCTGGTCTTGATTTAATTTTGGTAAGTGATAGTTATCTAGAAAATTTTCCATTTCCTTTAAGTTTTTCAATTTTGTGGAGCACAGGTTTTCAAAACATGACCTGATGATTTTCTAAATTTCCTCCATGTCTGTTATTATGTCCCCCTTTTCATTTCTGATTTTGTTAATTTGGATATTCTCTCTCTTTGCCTTTTGGTTAGTTTGTTTAAAGGAGTGTCTATTTTAATGATTTTTCTCAAAGAACCAACTCTTTGTCTCATTGATTCTTTGTATTATTTTCTTTCTTCTATTTTGCTGATTTTAGTTCTCAATTTGATAGTTTTGTTATCTAGTCCTCCTGGGTTAACTTGTTTCTTTTTGTTTTAGAGTTTTCAGATGTTCTGTTAACTCACTAGTGTGGGATTTTTCCAGCTTCTTTATGTAGGCGTTTCGTACTGTGAGCTTTCCTCTTAACACTGCTTTCATTGTGCCACATAACTTTGGGTGTGTTGTGTGGTCATTTTCATTTAATTTTAGGAAGTCTTTAATTTCTTTATTTCTTCCTTGACCCTTTGGTGACTTAGGTGAGCATTATTCAATTCCCATGTGTTTGTGGGCTTTCTGAAATTAGTTTTGCCATTGACTTCTACTTTTAAACCATGGTGATCCGATAAGATACATGGGGTCATTACAATTTTTTTGGTGTGTGTATCTGTTGAGGTTTGCTTTGTTACCAAGTATGTGGTCAATTTTTGAGAAAGTTCCATGAGGTGCTGAGAAGAAGGTATATTCTTTTTTGTGTAGATGGAATGTACTATAGATAACTGGTAAGTCCATTTGAGTTCCTTATTTCTCTGTTAAGTTTCTGTCTTGCAGACTTGTACACTGTTGAGAGTAGGGTATTGAAGTCTCCCACTTTTAGTGTGGGGGGTTTGATGTGTGATTTAAACTTTAGTAGTGTTTATTTTACATATGAGGATGCCCTTGTATTTGAGGCATAGATGTTCAGTATTGAGATTTCCTCTTGATAGATCTTTTTCCTGTGACAAATACGAATATCATTTTTTGTCTCTTTTGATTGATTTTAGTTTGAAGTCTATTTTGTTAGATCATTGGATAGCTACACTAGCTTATTTCTTGGTCCATTTGATTGGAAACTTTTTCCCCAACACTTTACTCTGAGGGGATGCCTGTATTTGAGGTTGAGGTGTGTTTCTTGTATGTAGCAGAAGGGTGGATTCTGTTTTCGTATCCAATCTGTTAGGCTGTGTCTTTTTATAGGTGAGTTGAGGCCATTTATATTTATATTCCTCTGATTGGTGTAGTTGGGTCCATGTCTCTTGTGATCACTCTTCCAGGTAACAGTGGATCCAAGGCTCAGATGGTTGCTCCTTGTGGTGGAGTCAGAGCCACAGTTCTGGTCACCCCAGTGGTTGCTTAGCATTCCTAGAGGCTGCTAGGCATTCCCGGAGGCTGCTCTGTAATCCTGGAAGTCATTTGTGCTTGATCCCATGGAGGTCTCTGGCTTGGGCCTGGTCCTGCAGAGGTTGCTGTCTTGGGCCTGGTCCTGCAGAGGTTGCTGGCTCAGGCTTGCTCCTGCAGAGGTCACTGGCTTCTCATGGTCTCCTGACTAACTTTTTAGTCTATATTCACTCTCATAACCACATACAAATATTCAAGGAAGATCTACATTTTAAAATACATGTGGTGTTTGTCTTTCTGAGAGTGGGTTCCCTTGTTCAATACAAGATTTTACAGCTCCATGTGTTTTCTCATGATTTTTGTAGTGAATCTTTTTTTAAATACATTCTTCTATAGATGTACACCTCAACTGGTTCTACTTTCTCACTAGAGCATCATTTTTAAAGCACACAGAGAGAATATTCTTGTTTTGTTTTGTTTTTGAGATAGGGTTTCTGCGTGTAATAGCCTGGACTGATCTGGAACTCACTTTTTAGATGAAGCTGACTTCGAACTCACAGATGTCTGCCTACCTTTGCCTCCCAAGTGCTGGGATTAAAGGTGTGCACCACCATGATAGAGACAATACTCTTGCACCCAGCATTCTACTGATGGAGGCTCTTAAGTTAGTCGTTGGCCCTTTCAGTGCTCAGATTTTGTGTGTTTTGCATTTGTGAAGAATGTACTTAGGTTGACACAGTCTTTGTGAGTTCATACGAGTATCAACCCCCACGACTCTGGGAGACATTGTATCCTTGGAGTCATCTACAACCTCTGGCTCTTAAAATCTTTCTATCCCCTTTTCCGCATAAATACCCAAGCCTTGAGGAAAGGAATTTGATATTCCTGTTTAGGGCTGGATCCTTCAACGTCTCTCACTATCTGAACATTGTCTAGTTGCCATCACAACCTCTCACCAGCTTTAGAACCGTGTGGTGAGCACTGGGTGCTAGTTAATGGCTCAGACCCTTGCTCGTGTCCACAGATTAAGAACCGTTGTTCTGCCTACAACCTTCTCCTTTCCTCCTTCTCCAACCAATGGCCCATTCTCCTCTCTTCTGTGCTCACAAGCCCCATGGGGACTCTTTGACAATCTCACAACAGAAGCCTGGTGACACTCTCTCACTGATGAAGGGACAGGAGCCTGCTTCACTTGTTTCCAAGTAAATGCTTGGTAAATTTTGATGGATGGATAAGGGAAAAGTCAGAAGAAAGCAGACCAAACTCCAGAACTTGAGTCTAGTCTTGCATCAACAATCAAATTGCCATGTATCTGCAGGTAGATGAATTGGCCTGAGTCTTCTTCATAGGCTCGTGATTGAAAACCATTAAAGTTCTCTTTTCAGCTCTGGGTTTTATCATTCTCTCTCTCTCTCTCTCTCTCTCTCTCTCTCTCTCTCTCTCTCTCTTTATCTCTCTGAATTATAATTGTCTTTGTAGAAATGATATTTGACTGCCTTAAATCATTAAATTCAGAAAGCTGCAAAGAAGTACTTACCCCAAATCCTGCTCTGCAGAATAACTGTGGAAAAACAATTGAGAAGCTCAGCCTGTGCACCTTCTCCTAAGCTTAGAGATTGTGATACTAACAGGAACCAGATTGACAGACAGAAATGAAGTCATAAGACTGATCTCAGTATTCTAGCTCCATCTGGGATACAGTATTCCATAATGTTTATCTTGGATGAAGCATAAAAATGAGGAAATTGAAATAAAACTAAAGGAATTGCTGTAATGTGAAGTTCTATTATTCCAGCATTAAGCCTTATGTGGGTAGTCCAAAAGATAGCAGTAGTGGAGAGGTTCCAGACTTGAGGATAGAGAAAGCTTCTCAATTCTGAGCAGGAAACCCACACCCTGGCTGGAAGAACATGCTGCTGGAGTCTGAGGCGATGACTGGGTGGGCTGGTGAGGGCATGGTGAGTGCCAGATGTCCAGCCTTGCGCTGTAATTGATGAGAGCAGTACTGACCCAGACTATTCTGAGTCCACTTCCTGAGGCTGTCGACCGGTGCTGTTAGAAATTCAGCTGAGGACACGGGCGACCTGTTCTGTGAGCCACAATCCTGAAGAACTGACATCTCTGGCCACCTGACAAATCCACTCAGTAATCCAAAGCGATCGAGGGCAGACAGAGGGGGCGATCTGACAGATGTGGAGACGGTGCCCTGACTTGTTTCTGAGGCTTCTGGAAATAATTGACAAATTTAACTGTGGTCGGTCCTTGCCCACCCCAGTCTCAGTTCCTCTCCATTTATGCAGAGAGATGAACTTAGGTTTTGTGGTTGTATTTATCAGATGATAGGGCGATTGTGACAAGAATCAGATATGTCTTGACGAATTAAATAAGAGTATAGGGGTGGGGTCACAGGATGGAATACCAGCCATGTTTTTTTGGTGGGGGGGGGGTTGGACAAGGAAACAGTTGGCAACATTGCAGAATGATTCAACTCTCAAAGATCTACATTTAAATCCAGTGGTTGGGGACCAATCATTACAATGCTCACTATGTAAGTGTGAAAACTGGACTCTGATCTAGTGTAGTGACGCATGTTTGCTATTCTGGGACTGGAGGTATAGAAACAAGCAGATCCCTGAGGCTCACTGGCCAGCCAGCCAATGAGAGACACTGTCTCAAACAAACAAAAACAAAACAGGACTAGGGGTTCTGGAGACCCAGGGTTGGACCAGTCCTGAACCAAAGTCAGTGCAACGCTCAGATCACTCCGAAGAATTTCTTTGTTCAGTGGTGGTGGCTAACGCAGAAACTCAAAAGTGAAGTAAGTACATAGAAGTGCGTGTGGAGTACTAAGTCACAAGTGGGTACATTTTTGTCACACCCCTTCCTCAAGGCCCAGGGATCATTGCAGAAGAGGGAGCAGGAAGGCCTCATGAGCCAGAGGCTGAGGGGAACTGTAACAGTGTCTTCTGGACGTGGCAGGACGGCCACACTCAGGAGCTCACAGTAACTGTGGTCACCACACAAGACACACATGAGATCTAGCCAGTCAGCATGCCAGCATGGAGGGGGAAGGAGCTCATCAGCCCCCACCCCTCACTGAGGTGTTGTGGGAAGTTGGTGGCTTCTTGGAGAGGGAATCAGTTTTCTTCAAGTGTGTGGCTCCTTGTAGGTCGACCGTGCTCCAGTCGATATCCTATGCCTTGGAGTACATGCACAGCACAAGCTAAAGGCAATGGGGTTAGTAAATTAAAACAAACGAAGGGGGTATTGCTGCTCTTTGAAGTAAGATGGCCATGCTCACAAGGCAAGGACTGGGGGTCTTGACTAGCAGTGCCGTGGCACTGATGCCTGTGTCAGAAGCTCGTTCCAATCACCATCGCACTTCCCTCCCACCCAGTTCTGCCTTCCTCAGGAAAGAAGACAGCCAGGTTTCATTTGCTGAAAGGGTTAAAGTTTTCATATGACTTTTTCCAAATAAAGTTCTATATATTAAAGCAAAAAATCAGATTATTGTAAACCTTTATTATTGAAGATTTACATCTATAAGAATATTATTGCAGCCTCATGTTAAAGGCTTAAAAAAATTAGGTGATATCCCTTAAGTAACAGTGTCTGATATTGATCTGTGGCCTCCATGTATACACACACATACACACACACACCACCACCACCAGGGTCTGCTTTTGACCAGCTATGCAAACTTGGACAAGCATAGTGACCTTTTGTGACTCAGTTTCTCACTGCGAGATGCATATGATCAAAGTAATGACTGTTGATGTCTACAGTGTGTGTGTGTGTGTGTGTGTGTAACAGCTACTGGACACGGGGTTCTCAGCAAACAGAAGTCTTAATGTAACCTTAACCTTATGTAAATCTGAATTATCTTTCTGAACCCCAGTCTTATTGACAGTCATAATAGCTGACCAGGAATAAGAGGTACTGGAGGGTTAGTCTGAGGCAGGTGTGTGCCAAAGAGGTGCCTGAAGAGTTTAGGTGTGGGTTAGGCTAGGGGCTATGAAGCAACTCCAGGACGAGAGAGAGAGAGAGAGAGAGAGAGAGAGAGAGAGAGAGACTACTAACCACCTACTTAAAAGGTACAGAGACTTTGCAGAGCAGCAGGTGCTTGGAAAGGGGTTGCCCCGCAGAGTTGTGGCTTCAGCAGAGGAATTACACCCCAGAAACTCACAGTAGTACAAGAAGGAAGCAAGGGATCAATAGTCGCTGCCCAACATCAAAGAGTAAGAAGCCTTGGGGTGATGTGACCTGGGGGTTCAGTGCTTGGAGCATAGAGAAAGGTGAGGAAGGTGAAGGGTGGAGGGTGGAGGGTGGAAGGTGGAGGGTGGAGGGTGGAGGGTGGAGGGTGGAGGGTGGAGGGTGCAGGGTGGAGGGTGGAGGGTGGAGGGTGGAGAGTGGAGGTCAGAGGGTGGAGGGTGGAGGGTGGAGGGTGGAGGGTGCAGAGTGCAGGGTGGAGGGTGGAGGGTGCAGGGTGGAGAGTGGAGGTCAGAGGGTGGAGGGTGGAGGGTGGAGGTCAGAGGGTGGAGGGTGGAGGGTGGAGGGTGGAGGTCAGAGGGTGGAGGGTGGAGGGTGGAGGTCAGAGGGTGGAGGGTGGAGGGTGGAGGGTGGAGGGCGGAGGGCGGAGGGTGGAGGGTGGAGGGTGGAGGGTGGAGGCTCTTTCTGCTCAGCTCAACAGATGCCATCCTGTTTTCTCTTCTGTGATACTGGAAGCAGGGGTGGTTGTCCTACTGTCTTACAGATGAAGGAGTTGAGTCTCCTCTCCATCAGCTTAGAAGCTTGGAGTAAATGACATAACTGCGACAAAATGCTTGACAGAAGAAACGTCTTCCCTTAAGGATGGAAGTATTTTTTGGTTCTATTCGAGGGTGCCATCATCACGGGGAAGGCCGGTGGCAGGAATGGGAGGCAGCTGTTCACATTGCTCCGGGGACTCTTAGAATCACAGTACTGCTGCATCCCGTTCATGCAGACCTCAGTCCTCTCAAGGAGTCAAGGAGCACACTTGCCCGCTCTCCTGTGCTCAGCAGCTCCCTCAGACCACAGGCTTGCTTTGTTACAGCATGCATTACACTGCATGGCAAATACTCCCCGCCTCTCCAATTATGCTACAAGATCTCCTGGGGCACTGGCTAGGAATTTTTCTAACCCAGTATCCCTGACATTTAAGTGAATGTTCTAGTACAAGAAAGGGGATAACAGATATTTGTTAAATGACCCAAAGAGTAGATAGATAAGAAGGAGAAGAGGAGCCCTGAAGCTCAATGGAGAAGTAGAGAGATTTCACTGCGTAAAATCCACCAATGGGCATCTCCTCAGTCAGCTCTGATCTCAGTTTCTTTCTGGTCCTGCTGTTTACAGCAGGCCAGAGTGGGATTGCCATCCTTCACTCTAGAGCAGGTGGCACAGAGTGAAGGCAGGCAGGTCTGCAGAAAGTCCCAAGTGGCAGATTCTGTTAGGTTGTGCCATTGATATTCCATGGTGTGTGGTGGTTTCAGCCTCCTGCCTGAAAACACGAAGGGGTTGTAAATCACCCTGCTGCAGCTGTCCAAGCGATAAGTGCTTGGGAATTGGGGAGGCCACAGGGACAGGCTCTGTTCTGGGGAGCTATGCAAGCCTATTTCTAAGGTTCAGTAGTTTATGCTGAAGTGCCTGGGGTTGGCTTAGCTCCCAAGTCAACAAGAATCAAACAACATTTGCTCTTACAGTGGCAGCCGTGGGGAAAGGTTTGGGGAAATGTCCTGGGAGAGCAGATACTTCCGCCCTCAGGAGGTGTGGCCACTTGATGAAGAAATCTACTTCTAAGCCATCCTTGACTTTGGGGAAATTGCTTAAACTTCTTCATTCCATTCTGCTCATCTGTAAAGTGGTGAAAGATTAAATAAATAAACACCATTAAAAACTCATATATAAGAGTGCCTAGAGTAAGGTGGCTACTTGCTAATGTCAGTTTAATCACAATGAGCATCGTCACTATCACCACTACCATCATATATAACGATTAACATCATCCCCATTACCAGTACCATCACCAACAATCATTATCACCAATATTGCCATCATCATCAGCACTTTCAGCACCAGCACCCTCATCTATCTGTCTGTCTGCCCATCTGTCTCTGTCTATCGATCTATCTATCTATCTTCCCTCTATCTTTCTATTTACCTACAAACCCATCTATCATCATCATCATCAGTATCACTGTTACCACCATCTCCACTTTAACCATCATTGCCTTCATCACCCTGCTACCATTATCATACATCATCATCACCATCCTCTTCATCATCATCACTACCACCGCCGCCAATGTGACTACCACCGTAAGCATCAACACCAACATTGTTATCATCACAATCATCGCTGATTATGGCCATTACATTATCTTCTTCTAACAATTAAAATTGTGTTACATGCAAGGATTTGTACTAGGCCATGAGAACTTCTGGAGCTGCAAATCTACGATGTCAAAGAGAAAGTCAACCACGTAGACAGGACATCCATGTGTGCTGCAGTAAGGACATCCACGTGTGCTGCAGTAAGGACATCCACGTGTGCTGCAGTAAGGACATCCGCGTGTGCTGCAGTAAGGACTGGTTCAGAACCACAGAGAAGAAGGTGAAAAAGACTTCCAAGTGTGGACTGATTTAAAAGAAGGGTCAAAGGAAGAACTAGGTGAGGCAGACTGGGTGGTATTGCTGGAGGTCTAAGACAGCATCCAAGTGGAAGGAAAGCACGCAGACTCAGACCTGGAAGATAACTTCTGGACCCTCCATGATTCTACACAAAGCCTGTTTAAAGGTCTGAGAATAGAACTGATGGCCTCAGGAAGTTCTTAAAAGAACTCACGGATACAGCAGATCCTGGCCTCAACACACTCTAACACATGTTCTAAGTTGGTGGACTCCCCTGTAAGCCTCCCTCCTATGTAAGCATAGGAATAAGGATAGCACTAGATGGATAAATCCCAGGTAAATTGGTCTTGGGTTTCTTCTACCCACAAAAGCTCAGAAGAAGAAATACATGCTCCCCTGTTCCCAGTTTGCAAAATGTGCTTTAGTCTTCATCCACACTACTGGGTGTGCAGGATTGATAGCTCTCCCAGAACTGGTTTCCATTTTATGTGCCCAGCATTATTCCAAGCAGTAAACATCTGAGTTCCTGCTAAATCATCATGGTAGCTGCAGGAAAGAAACTCTGCAGCTCACTTTGTAAGTGAGAAAAATCAACTCAGAGAGTTTAGCTGGCATATCCAGGGCCACACAAACGTTGAGTGACAGAAGCAAGATCCAGAGTCCACTCTGATGAATCCTGAACAGTCCAGCATTAACAGTCATGCATGGTAGTTACTATAGCTACATTACAAGGTGCAGAACCCCTAGAAGGCAGATTCTGAGCATGTCTGCGAGGAAGAATCTGACTTCACTGACGTGGCAAGATTCACCACAAATGTCAGTGGTCTTATTCCACGGACGAGGGGCCCGGAGGAAGGAGAAAGTGAGCTAACCACCAGCACTCTTTTCTCTTGGCTTTCTCACAAAAAAAATGTATGGTGGATACAATGTGACCATGATGGCCAACTGCGTCATGCTTTGGCCTCCATGACTTCTCCATAACAAACTGTATTTACAAACTGTGAGCCAAAGAAAATGATCTTCCTTAAGAAGTTTTTTAAAAGGTGTGAGTGTGCATATGTGAATGCATGTGTGAGTATGTGTGTGCGCATGTGCGTTCATGTGTACACATGAATGCAGATTCCCACTGGGTCTAGTAGAGGATTTCAGATCTGGCAATGGAACTACAGTTGACTGTGACTGCTTGGAGTTAAATTCAGGTTGTCTGTAACAGCAGTGTGTGCTTCTTACTGAGCCCTAATCACAGCCCTTGGAGTAACTTTCTCCAGGTATTTTGTCATGGCAACAAGAAAGGTAATGAATGGACCACATGCATGGGTGCCTGCACAATTTTAAAGTAATTTAAATTTAATAAAGTTAAAATTTTAATTCCGAGTCATACTGACTACATTTTAAATGTGGCTAGTGGTCATTTAGTTGAAAGTAGAGACATGCACCATTTCTGGGAACAGACAATCAGCACCCGTCTGCCTCTGGTGTCTTTAGAAGATCAGTCTTATTTTGCTATAGCTTTGCAACATTGTATTTCAGATACTCCTGAGACCCACAAACCTACCCTCATAAGGTTGCCACCAGAAATAACCCATTTGGAAGGCAATTAAGCAATATGAATCATGAAAAGTGTGATTAATCAAAGCACACTGCAGAGAAAGAAGCCATGAAATGTGACAGCTGCTGCAAATCCGGAACCTGGACTAAGAACAGAGAAGGAATGCCCAGGTGAGCTCCCATCCCCAGCTCCACATGACCCTTCCTGACCTCAGCATCACAGAATTCTGCTCCACAATATTGCTGTGAGGGTTTAAACCACAGCTCTGGAGTTTGCCTCATCCATTCTTTACTAAATAGCAGGTTTTTGACACAGGTCTGGGGCACCCGCATGCCAGCACCTCCTACTGCAAGATATCGTGAACAATCTGTTGGTAACTTTGTTCTAGTCATAAGAATTAGGTTCAAGTCCATATTGGCATCTATCTGGAATCTGGCATGAGTTTTTTAGTTGCTTTGGACCCTGGTCCTGGACCATTTGGGAAATGAATCCTCACAGTGTGTTTGTAATGAGAAAAGGAAAAGACGTGCACTAAATCCCCTTGAGCCTCAAGGTACTTTCCCCCCAAATGTCATTGCTTCATTTGGGCTTCCGGTGAATGCCAGATGATTAGTGCAGAGAATAGAGACTCACTCCACCCATCTGAGAATCCATTTTCATGTGTTGGCAAGTGTGCACAGGTTAGAACGGTTCATGTAAGTGGGAGCAGCTACCAGGGGTAGAGAAAGAAGGGAGTTTGCAAACTCCATACCAATCCTTTTCTTATACTGACGATATTCCCACCCTGGGCAAAATGTGAATCCCATCACTGTTACAGCCTGTAGGCAGAGTAAACTTTCCCAAACCATGACCAACATTAAAGGGTCAAGAGACTGTCCACTGAACATTCCTTATATGCTAGATGATTGACACCTATGCCCACTTCCTAGGGCACACTAGGGACAACTGCAAGAAGAGGAAATTAAGCCAATGATTTCCTAACTCTGAGAGAGACTCACAACTTATTGCTTTTACAAGGCAGCAGCATTTTGTAGTTTCTAATGGCTAAAAAGAGGTGGAGGAAAAAGGATGCTTCAGCATTCCCGGGGCCTGGTCCATGCGCTGTTTGGCTATAAGCCCCTGGTCCCTCCACCTGGACAGGGGAAGAGTCATTTTCAGAACAGCGCCTCCTGGAGGGAGGATAGACAGACGAAGACTGGAGGGTCTCCCAAAAGCAAAAAAGAGTTTTCTTTCATTTTATCCTCACAGTTCTGTACATTCACCCCTTCAATTACATTTAGCTGAATTTTTCAATGAAAGCACTGTGGAGGAACTTAAATTAAATGAAGAATTAGTCCCAAGTATTTGGGGGCAAATATTACCACCCTTCCCTGAGTAGAAAAGAAACTAAAACCCCATATTGACATTTTTTAAAGATCAGGCTCATTTGTTTTCTGTGTCCATCACAATATGGTGGCCCTTCCTCCTCTTCTTCCCACTCTTCTCTTCCCCACAAACTTACATCTTAGGTATCGGACAGCCCTCAGTGAGGGGCAAACGGGTAAGATTTATGATAAGCATTGTTGGCCAAGTCCTGATCTTCGTTGTGTCTACTTTCTATTTATTTCTGTGCTGTGATCATTTTTATCCTCTAAACAAGGTGTCGCTCTGCAGCCTAGGATGACCTTGAATTCATGGTGCTCCTGTCTCTACCTCACAAGTGCCGATGGTTGCTTCTCACGATAGCCTGAGCCTTACAATGCCATTGTATTTTTTATATTCAAACAATTGTAGCATCCTCTGCCTCTGCAGTGATACCCAGTGGCGGCTGACTAATTTTATAACACTTATTTAACATAGCATAAAATGTATCACATTAAACACTACGTGAACTCATCTTGTTGGCATTTTCATTTTCACTACCACTGGACTGCAAGCTGCTGGAGGGCAAGGTCATTGCTGTGTCCCCTGCCTGAGGAAGAGATGCTAAATAAATGTTTGTCAGCGAACAAAGCACAGAGGAGGCACAGAAGAGCTGACAGTGTCCATGTGTGTCCACATGTGTGCTGACCAGGCTGTGTCCATGCATGTCCACATGTGTGCTGAGCATGCTGACCGCGCCCATGTGTGTCCACATGTGTGCTGACCATGTTGATCCCAAACATTAGATGAGAAAGATGTAATGTCCACAGAGAAGCACATGAAAGAAGGTGGAAACGACTGTGGAAAAATAAAGCTACCGAACACAAGCTCTGTAATCAACAAGTATTTAATATGTAATTTGTGAAAATAAATTCTATCTGCTGTGGAATAACCCTCGTGTACACTGTAAAGATTTGCCACTCAAATTGCTGTGGCAATTTGACAATAAAATTTATTTTATTTATTTGGCAATAAAACACTGACTGGTCGGTAGCCAGGCAGGAAGTATAAGTGTGGGTGACCAAACTAAGGTTGATAGCAAGAAGAAGGGCAGAATCAGGAGTTACCCGCCAGCCAGGCACAGAAAGAACAGGAGATGAACATACAATAATAATAAGGAACTGTTATATGACAGAGCATATATAAGGGATATGGGTTAATTTAAATGTAAGAGTTAGCTAGCAACAAGCCTGAGCTATTGGCCGAGTATTTATAACTCATATTCAGCCTCTGAGTCTGTTATTTGGAAACTGATGGGAGGGAGAGAAAAATGTCCATTTACATCTATCATTTTTTGACAATTACTTGAGATACATTTTATATGCATTCACTCATTTGATGCATCATTCCTGCCATATGTGCAAGGTGTCATTGGCCTTTTATAAAAATAGATATTGATGAGAACAGCAACAACCTGTACAGAGATTAGGGAAATTATTCCAAGCCACATGTATGGTCTGGCGGTCTCGATTTTACCCACTATCCATTAGTATCTCCTTAGCATGAAAACCAGCCATTTATAGCTTTCTCGATGTGATCAGACTGTCAAGGGCTTCATTTCTGTCTTGCTGCTGTGATGAAATACCTGGACAAAAGCGACTTAAGGGAGGAACGGTTTATTTTGGCTTATAGTTCAGAAAGGGTGCAGTCCACCATGGTGGGGGAAGATGCAGCGGCAGCCAGGGGAAGCATGTTGGGGGAACCCACAGAAGAAGAGAAAATGAACGGTTTCTCGAGAATGGCTCCCCTCCTTCCAATCCACTCTTCCTTTCACGCTCCCAGCTTTAAGGTGCATTTTACCACCCGTGGTTTTCCTTTTCACATCTTGTTAAAGCTCTCTTGACAGTCTGGTTCTCCCCTTTTGTTATTTAAAGCCACCGCATTATGGGATTTGGCGGGGCTGCTGCACCGGAGCTCTTAGAACCTTCTCTGCTCTGTTCTTTCCCTCCAGGGCCCCCACGTCTTCTCTGCACAGAGAAAAGGCACTGCGATGAGGCTGAATGACAGATGTGGTCCTCCAGCTGCTGGCAGAAACCACAGTGACTCAGGGGAAAGGGAGCAAACCCTTAGGGGCCCTAGGAAGGTACGTGAGTGATGCCTAGCTGCAGGATGTGATTGCAAAGGGGGCGGGACTGTGAGGAAGCTGGAGACAATATGATCGTGGTGGGCAAGAGTGGCCTGAAGCCCAGAATGCTCTGATTGCAAGAGGCTGAGAGTTAAGTTCACGGAGCTTGCTGTCTTATCAGAGTCATGGGACCAGAATGCAACACAGGTAAAAATCTTCACTTAGATTCTTTAAAGTCAAACTTGTTCTTTCCCTGTCCAAGTAGACTGCACAAAACGATGGGTTTCACTATGCCGTTTCCAAACACGCTTGTAATGCACTTTGACTGGATGCACACCACACTCCCACCCCTTGACTCCTTTTGTCCCCCTCCCCCCTCTGCCTGGTTCCCTTCCAGCCAGTCACTTTCTCGATAGATAGCTCATTGACTGTCTATATGACTTAATCTTAAACTTGACATGATTTATGACTTCTAGCTCTTAATTCAGCACTGGATTTATTAAAGCCTCATAGGAAGTAAATATTTATGACATACATCTTAAATGTATTGGTTTGATGCTTTTTAAAATCTTAAATCAGTTTATTTCAGGCCACTTTAGACTGCTTCACGTGGCTTACAACAACAATTTTTGTACTCCAAATCATTTTTCAAAAATAATTGATATCTTATACTCATCGTGCAAGGTGATGGACTATGGGGGGTCTTCTTCACCTGTGTGCCGCTGTCTACGCTAACCCTGCTAAGCCCCCGCTGCTCTACACTGTCCTTCCCCAGCGTTCCTCCTCTCTTTCCTTCCCCAAATAATCCTGCTCCTACTCTCATGTCCTATTTATTTTAGGTTCCAACTGAATTTAAATCAATTCTGCCAAAGTCAAGTCCAGTTTTACCCTGAGAAATAAAACTAATGAGCTTTCTGGAAGAAGGTCCTCATGCTGTTTCAGGTCTCACATGGTAGCTGACGGGAGCCAGGCTACTCCAACTCCATCCCTAGGAAAGGCAATTTGTCTGGTTAGCTGTCCCCTGACCTGAGCTGGAGGCCTCGGTGACCATTTGAGGATCACAAAGGGGAGGTCATGAGTTTGTTTGCTTCCCTATGCTGTAGAAACAAAATGCCATAAAACCACGTTTTAGGACAACAGATGTTTGTTGTCGTCCAAGCTCAGCATGTTGGCAGGGTCCTGATCCCTCTGGAGACTCCAGGGGAGAATCTCCCCTGGTACTTTCCTGGATTCTCATACAGAAACCAGAGCATTCCGCAGCCTATATCTGCATTTTTCCAATTTCTGTCTCCATTGTCACCCAACTCCCCAGTCTCCTGCCTAGAGCTCACAATATAAACCAGGCTATGCCTTGAACTGGAGCATCAATCTCCCTGCCCCTGCCTCTTCATTGCCCAGGTCACAGGAGTGCGATGGCACGTGGTTTTCTCTCTTTATTAGGATCAAGAACCCACCCACTCAAGTCTGGCCTCATCATAATTATTGCTACAACTTCTCTTCTTTCAAAAACATTTTGTTCATAGTGGCTTAGATTAGAATTTGGACAAATCTTTGGGGAGGAAGCAATTGAACTAACAATAAGAGGCAACCAGACTTTCCAGGTATCTTTGCTCTTGGTGTGATCTCTGAATTAACTAAGGACTTGATCAACTTTGGGGACGGCTTAGTTGGTAAAGTGCTCACAAAAAGCAAACATAGGTATTGAGTCCAATCTCCATAAAAGCCAGGTTCTGCCATGTTCACCCATCATCCTAGCATTGGAGGAAAAGGAACTGGCAGATGGGGGGAATTTGATAGCCAGTCAATTTAATCAAACCGGTTTAGTTCCAGATTCAGTGAGAGAGGCTCTTTCAAAAAATAGAGTGGAGAATGATTGAAAAAGACACTTGACATTGGCTGCTGGCCTGCACACACGCGCGTGTGCGCACACACAGAAAACAATCCAAGCCCCTGTTTAACCAGACAGATCCCCAGGAACCACGAATGCAGGAGTGGTTGCATAGTGGGCGGGCCAAGGATTGTTCTCATCGCACACAATCGACCCGACTGCCGGCTGTCTCTACACTTCTGCACTTAATTGAATCTTTTAACACCTCTTTGAGATGGGTGACAATGCTCTTCTCTTCAGCATCTGGCAACCCCCTAAAGAGCACCAGTTACCCACTGTCTCACTAAAGGGTGAGACAAGACATGGAGATGCTAATGGGACTCAGGACCTCCTTAGGCCACCAGTAGCTGGTGGCAGCTGAGCCGTGATGACCTACTTGCTTTCTTGCTGTGAGAACCAACGTTTTGCCAGCATATGAGTCATAAGCAGTAGCGTCTTCCTATAAAGTAAGAAGCTATCAAGGGCTTAGGTAACGGGCCCTGCTCCAAGTGCCTTTCACATTCAGATGCAGCCTAAGCTTGGCTATTCCTGCTGCTTCCTTCTGGCTCTCTATGGACAGCAGCAATATGCAGTTACCATGACCTCTGCACATTGGGCTTCTTCAGAAGATGGAGATCTCCATAGGGACAGCAAGCTTCCCTAAAACCATCTTTAATTCCATGACACACGGCATGCCCTAGATACACCTAGGAACTGCCTGGGGGGAAATTTAAAAACAATGATGCTGGGTGTGGCAGTGTGTCTCTCCGGAAAGGCAAAGACAGGCAGATACAGGAGGCTGACAAGACAGCCAGTAGCTGAATCAGCGGGATTCCAGCTCAGCGAGAGACCCTATCTCAAAAGTGTGAGAGCAGGGGAGCAGCTCAGGAGGTAAGGGTGGGGATGTGAGTTCAGGTCCCAGCAGTGTCTGTAACTCTATCTAGCTCCAGGGGATCTGACACCTTTGACCTCAGCAAACATCTTCAGACTCTGTGTGCACAACACCACACACAGACACACACCCGTACACAAAATTAAAAATAAAGTAAATCCTTTTGTAAAAAATGGAGTGATTGAAGAACATGCCCCATGTTGCCTTCTGGCCTCCACATACACACAAGTGAGCACATGTGTACGAATACATGTATGCAAACACCCACACACAAAACAGATGCTTGGGTTTATCCTCAAAGATCAGGAGTTAGTAGGACTGGTACGTAACTGAGGTCCACATTTTAAAAGCACACAAGTAACTTTGATATGGATAGAGTCAAGAATGGAGAGCCACTGCTGGGGCATCCAGCAGGATGGCAATGGGTAGTAGTGTCCCCTAATATGCACTGATTTCTATCATGTAGCCCAGGTCCTGTGTTTTGAAATTGATATGCACTGTTTTAGTCAATCAAACAACCACCCTAAAAAGTAGCAGCCATCACTGGCCTGATTTTACAGGGCTGGAAAATGAAGCCTAAGGAACATCACCCAGCTAGGAACCCATAGTCAGGCTGCAGACTGTTGCCACCTGGGCCTCGGTGAGGTGCCTCCTTCATCATGCTCTCTGCCTCCCTCTATTGGTCTGTGGGAGATGTTCCCTGCATCATCAGTGGAAGAAGAAATGAACTGCCCAGATCTTACCTTGACACTTCCTGCAGGTCACAAGTTTTCTAGTCGTGTCTTTACCTACCACCGCAAACTGGACACCAATGCCTTTATCCAGTCTTACACCGCAGGATTTCGTTTCTGTCCCGGGCTGCTTGGGAGTGTCTGGGAATCCCTGGACCTGATAGTCAGTGACCAAGTGACCCAAGCTCAGAGATGCTTCAGCATTCCTTCCTCCTAGCCCACCACTTTCTGCCTGGTAGTCTGTCAGGAGGTGCGGCCCAGGTGAGGCTTCAGAGCAGAGAGCCCCTTGAGCCCATTTATGTGACATGCCCCTCAAACATTGTTCATATGCAAACCATCTGGGGAGTCTGTTGAAATGGTTACTCTAACTCAGAAGAGCTGGGGCAGCCCTGACATGTGGATCCTGCTGATTCACAGACCTCACGTTTAGTAGACAGACAACGGAGGAGTCCCAGACAAGACAGCACATCAGATAGAGTCTGAGAATGACAACTGTTCCTACTTAGAGCCCTCGTTTATACCCATGCCTAAGCCGTCTGTGTCCTTTGTACCTCAAAAACAGAGAGTCATGGGGAGATGGAGCTGAAGCCCATCTCAAGCCCTGCCTGGATCCCTGCTATATGCGTGTGCTAAGTAGGTTACAAATACCCCCGCACTGGCTAATCTTGGTTGTCAACTTTACTATATCCAAAATTAGCTAAAACGCAAGCTGCTGAGCTCACCTGTGACCAGATTATCTGAAGCAGGCAGACACACCCTGCATGTGGGTGGCACCTTCTGGTAGCAGCCCAGACAAGAGAACATGGAAGGAGGACATGCTTTTCCTTACTCTCGACGGCAAGTGCGTCTATCCCGGGGCTCTGACATTCCTCCACTGCTCTTAGAACCGACTTCCTCAGGATTCTGATGTCCACTGAAGCAGCTCTTCAGGAATCCTCCACACCTTCAACACCACACAGGGACAGCTGTGACATCCGACCCCATGGGCTGAGCAGCTGCAGGATTTTTAGCCTCTCCAGCGTAGACAGCTATTGTTGGACTGCCCTAACCGCATCCTGTAAACCAATCCGATAAACCATTTTGATTTCTGCATACATATGTATATATTCAACCTATTGGTTCTGTTCTTTACAGAACCCCAACTAATACAACCCCTCCCCCCAAGCATCACTATTAATCCCACACTGCAAAGCCAATACATAATATATGCTTAGTAAAGAGGTGATGGGTTTAATTCAGTTTAGAGTAAACAGCATTTATTATGCTTGACATCAGTTCAGGACATTAATTGCCTCAGGAATTCTCAAATATGCTCCTCCCAGGTTCCATGAAAGGAGGTGTTATAGTTTTCATCTTAGCTTTATCCCTCCCGCCAATTCTGTGCTTCAAAGACTAATTTTTCCAATGTGGGATTAAGAGACAGGACATTTTGAGAAGATATCGAATCAAGAAGTGTCTGAAATCTCTCCCCACCCCCGAAGGGACATTGCTTCCATGACATCCTACCCCATCCTAGGCCAAATGATAATCACGAACTTAAGCCTTGAAATCATGAACCAACCGTGAATTCAGATAGAGATCAAGTGATAAGCAAGACAGCCGGATTGTATGTTTTTATAGAGCTTAAATTGTATTTAAAAACAAAACACTGAGAATTCAAGGAAAGCTACACACATATAGAAGATGCTTCTAGAATCTTGAAGGTGCTGCCGGGTATTTGTCACAGTGGTGGGAGATGACTGGCTCAGTGGGCGATCTTATGATCTCTGTCACAGAGTTATTCACTCTGATGTCACTGAAGTGGATGGGTATTTCTGGATTATTTAGCAGAGGAAAATGTCATGACTTATAGATATTTTTATGTCTTACAACTGTACTGTATCTTCTGTGTAATAATTAACCAGTTCACTACTTTCATAAATATGTGTTACAGTTCCAGCAACTTCTAAGTAACTGTTCAGATGTAGGGAAAATGATGAACTAGACAGCTAGGTTTCATGTTTTTATAGAGCTTAAAATGTAGTCAAATAAGGTTGAGAATTCAAGGAAATACACAAATATAGAAGATACCTCTAGACTACAGTATTGGTTACTTTCATGCTGTGGCTAAATACCTGTCAGAAATACTTATGGGGAGGGAAACTTGTTTTATCATGGAAGGGGAAGGAACGGTAGGGCTGTTCCACCAGCAGGACTGTGAAGCAGTGGTTGTTCATACGGTGGCTGAGTGGGACACAAAAGAGTCAGGCACCTTCAAAAGCCTACCCCAGGTTCTGCTTCCACCAGCCAGACCCCACTTCCTTGGGGACCCACACCCTTCAGAATGGTACCATAAACTGAGGAGCAAGTGTTCCAACATGAGTCTGTGGGGCCATTTCAGATTCAAGCCAAAGTTTTGTAGGTGGATAATAAAATGAGGACATTAAATTCTACTTAGTATCTATTTAAGTTCTACGTAAAAAGTGCAAAAATAAATGGGACTAACCTGAGACAGTGTTCACAGAAGATGACTGAGCCCTGTGTAAGTAATTCCAACTTCCAACCAAGGAAGGTGGGCTTCCGCAAGGAAGGCCAGGAGAGATGCTTGGGGAGTTCAAAGTCTCAGAATCAAGAGAAATGTCCTGAGAAACATGGAGAATTTGCCCAGGAAGATGCTCCTTAGAACAGCTTGACAGTTGGACCTGACATCAAAACCCTGCCATATGTTGTACACACGTTTAATTAGGAACTCTCACCCGTCCCTGTCGATGCATCATGGTTCCCCAAATTTACAGATGAGAAACGATGCTCTGAGGAGAGAAGCCACTTGTCCAAGACCACAGCTAATGAATGAAAGTTGCATTTCAAGGATGCCGCCTCCCTCTGCTGCTAACCAGACAGGCATCAGCTCCCTGAGGACAGAGTACCCACCCGCTGTACACACATAGCGTGTCATACACAAGCTAAGCCTCTTAGTGTAGACATTAAGTGTGTAGAATAAGCCTGGGGCTGATGTAGCCAATACAGTGCTTGTCAGGCACATGTGAGGACCTGAGTCCAGTTCCCCATCACCCACATGAGGCTGTGTGTGGTAAGGCACATCTCTGTCTTAGCTCTCCTGCGGTGAAGTGGAAGGGAGAGGTAGAGATGGGAGAATCTCCAATAGCTATCAGGCCAGCGAGCCTGGCGAATGCAGCAGACACACGCATACCCATTCTCCCCTCCTCTCTCTCTCCCTCCCCCCTCTCTTACACACACACACACACACACACACACGTATGTATAAGTATGTACATGCATGTACAGACAAGAGAGAAAAGGAGCAAGGGAGGAAGAGAGGAAGGGAAGGAAAGATTTTAAAAGCTTAGAACACAGAGATGATAGCTGAGTTTGGACTCAGGTATAAATGATGTTATCTGTAAGGTTCAATTTTGAAAAATAAATGAGATAGTGCTAAAAATGCCTCCATTCTTTTTCTCATCCCTTTATCCTCAAAAGAACTTCCAGGAGTATTATAACTGGAAAGCATCCTTTACTTTCCTTTGAAGCCCTGATTATGGACCTGATCAAAAGCCTTATCTGAGTTTGGCCCAACTGAACAAGCACACAGAAATTCAGCTACTTTGCCATTGTTGTGAGAAGGGTACTGTTTTGATTCCAGGTTTTTGATCTCTGCCAGTGTTCACTAGCTCTGTGATCTTGAGGAAGTCTGTAAGGGTAACTTGCTTCCTAGATACACAATGGAAAGAGTAGAAAAGTTGGATATTAGGGGCTCAGGAGATGACTTAGTGGGTAAGAACACCTGTGTGAGTGTGAGGACCTGAGTTAAAATCCACAGCATTAATGTAAAATTCTGGGCATGGATATGCATCCTTGTAACCCTAACACTGATGAGAAGAGACATGTAGGTCTTCTGGGAGCTTGCAGGCTAGATGGCCTGGCTTAGACAGGTGCTTTACGTCTCAGTGGGAGGCTGTCTTAAAAATAGAAGACGGAGAGTAATGGAGAAATAAGATGTCCTTCTCTGGCCTCAGTATGTGCACCAAATACTAGCGTGCATGCAACGTGCACACACCGCATATGTATATGCAATCGTAGGGCCATGCACCTATGTGCATGCTCCAAAGAATCACACACACCAAAAATTAAAATGTAAATTCTAGTAATATTAACAAAACAGAAGTTGAACACCTTATTGTCCACCTCCAGGAGTCCTGGGGCTACTGTGAACACCTGTCTCAAACAGGTACCTCAGAAAATGATGCTAGGTCAATGAAACAGGAAGAACCCAGGATGGCCTGGGTCCAGCCGGATTCAGGTGCTGAAATTATTTCTGTGGTGATAGCTCATTTTCTTTCTCTTGGTTCTCAGGAGGGATGAGGAGGGTGTGACACCAGGTTAACTTCCATCTAAGCAGCCCCAGCCAGTCCCAGGCTTTGCTGTTTAGGCTAACTCCTGGTGCCAGTGTTCTAGTTGGAGCAATCGCAGCACAGCTGACCCTGGATCAGCGGCTGCTTCTGCCTCTAGACTTCCTCTTACTCACAGCCTTTCTCCCTTTCTCTTTCCATCTTCCTGACTCCATGGCCACTCATGGCTTCTGCCCTTGCCTCCTTCTTCCCATCTGTGTCTCTCTGCTGCTCTATTTTCTCAGGAGTAAAAGGAAAATGATATACTGATAATGACATCAGTCTTTTGGGATGACTTCAAGATTAAGCAGAAGGTCTGTAAATGCCTGACAGATAACAGAAGTCCAGGCAACATTAGGCCTCTGTCCTTCGTGTCCTCTATTAACTTCTGCCATGAACATCTGAGGTACACAGCATCACGACGAAGAGTTGGGATTTCCTACCCAGGACTTGAACTCTGTCCTGGATTCTATTCTAACAGCCCTGAGGAATCTGCCCATCTCCAAGCCTGCTTCCTCGTCAAGAAGAGGATAAGAATAACAATCCTTAAGTTTATGTAACGGATCATATAACTCCAGTGGGGGTAATGAAATGATTTCTGATTGGATTTGAGGCCTTCTCCGCAGAGAGACTTCCGGCCTGGTGCTGTGAAGCTGGTCAGAAGCCCATCTCCGGAGGTCGTAAGCACTAGGAAGAAACCGACTGCTGCTTGTCCCACGAGCATTCTGCCAACTGCCTGTGTCTATTTACCATGGATCGTGTGCATCTCTGGCTTGGGCAGAACAGCTCTTTTCTGCAGCAGGTAGTAGTTAATGCAGAGAATCAGAACAGACTGCAGTGCCAAGAATAAGCAACTGTGAATGCTCAGCCTTTGCTGGGACACCCATATCAACCTCCCCTGCCCGGGCTTGGGAACGTCAGAGAAGAGGAGACAGATTAAGTGCTGGAGGCTGCGGAGGACTGAGCAAGACAAAGTGTTGCAGTAATGAGCTCACAGATGCTGTGGTCACCTGCGTAAGATCAAGCCGGCTAGATATTCCTCTCGGAGAGGGAGGAGGGGCTCCCAAGCCCCATCCCTGTCTGGAGAGGTACTGGCAGTTGATGGCTGATGGGAGACAGAGTCCCTTTTCTCTAGGGGGTGGCCACTGGTAGCGCTAACTAGAGGTCTACCTGGGTGAGAATTGGGGAGTAGCTATGATCAAAATTCATTATATAGAGTTATGAGGCCATGAATTTGAAAAAAAGCTAAGGAGTGTATGGGAGGAAAGGGAGGGGGAATGATATAATTATATTATAATCTCGAAAATAAAAGAAACAGTTGCTTAAAATACATTGTTTATGTGTGTAAAAGTTTCAATGAATAAATAAGTGTTTGGGATTCTGGTATTTTGTATTTAGAAGAACTGAAAATTTTGCGACAATGTCATCAGATATCAATGGTTGCTGGTGTGTATTCAAGCACACTTGACTCATATATGAAAAGCCTTAATCAAAGGAAAGAAGGTAGGCAGCGGGCTAGCTCCATGGGTAAATGTGTTTGTCTCTACCTGGCCACCTGCGTTTGATCTCTGGGTCTACATGGGGTCTACATGGTAGAAGAGAACTGAACCCCACAATTTGTCCTGTGACCTCCATTGCCCAAACACACAGACACAGCACACGCATAAACATACACAATAAATCAATAAATGATTTAATAATAAAAATATATAGCCCAGCTTTCTCTTTTCTGTTATTTTTTCTTTCTTACTTCCTCCACTCCCCCCCATTCTTCCCCTGTCCCCGTCTCTTTCTCACACTCCTCCCTCCTCCTTCTCTCCTATCTCTCTATCCTCCCTGTTTCCCTCTTTCTCTTTTTCCATCTCTCTCCTCCTCCCCCTTCTCCCCCTCATCTTGCCCAGACTGTCTTCTAACTTCAGCATCCCTCTGCTTCAGCCTTCCAAGTGTGGTGACTACATTCAAGTCACAATGTGTGGTTTGACTCCAGTTTTCCAAGAAGAATTTGCACTCTTGATTTTATTGATAATATAACACCTTGATTTTGAAGAGTATAATATTATTATTCCCATTTTAAGGATGAGAACATTGAGCCACTGACTCATTAAATAACTTAGATTAGTCATTTACCATGTACAGTAGTGTGCTGAATACCAAATCCAAATATCTTTGTAACTTTTCCTTTGTTTAAAAGTGTGTGCCACTAATATGTGGTAAAGCCACTAATGCTCCTATTCTTTTAGTCTTTCTCTTTGTGCTTATGTTATACATAAGTTTTAGAAGGATTACATAAGCCATGGGCCTTGCACTGGTAGCATCGAGAAGTGCAACTTTCTGATCACGCTAGAGCCTGCAGCTGCAGCTCGGGACTTGAATGTCACCCAGAAAAGTGTGTCTTAAGGGCTTGGTGCCCAGCTTGTGGTGCTACTGGAAGCTTGGTAAAGGGCTTTAGGTCAGTGGGATGTGCCCTGGATGGATGTTGTGGGGTTTGTCCTCTTCCTGTTTCCTTGTCTTCCAGCACCACAGAGAAGCGGTTTCCTCCATCCTGTGCCCACCATGATGTACTGTGATGTCCTGGTGAGACACAGCAGGATAACCAACTGTGACCCAAACCTCTGAAGCTGTGAGACCAAACAAACCCTGCTTCCTCCTACTTGATGTCTCGGTCACATCACGGGAAGAGAAAGCCAGCACACTGCTGTCCTCTCCATCCACATTTCTATTGGCTGCCGGTGTCTTGATCTGTTCAACATACTTCACTAAGTCAGTTGCTTACATTTTATTTCAGATGAATTGTTATAATCATAAGATCTCTGTCTCTCTCTGTCTGTCTCTGTCTCTCTCTTTCTGTTTCTCTCTCTCTCTCTCTCTCCTGTATGTGCGTGCGGAGGGAGAGAGAGAGAGAGAGAGAGAGAGAGAGAGAGAGAGAGAGAGAGGGAGGGAGGGAGAGATGCATGTGAACGCCCAGCATGGATACTAGAAACTGAACTCAGGTCTTCTGCAAAATCAAGTTCTCCTAACTGCCGAGTCATCTCTCCAGCCCCTTATTAATATTCTTGCCTGGGTTACCACATGTTAACTGTCAGTCAGAAGCAGGGAACACACTAACTGTGAGTCACCTCTCATCCCTCAGAACACAGAGCAGAGCAGACGCTGTGTCTCCTTCCATTGCTGCTCCTACCGCTTGGCCCTGCGCTCACCAGCAGGGACATCATTCTGCTGTTTGTATATCTGTGAGTGCCCCACATTTTCTATTGATTTCTTCCTCTAGAGGTGATCGGTTTGTCTGCTTGTCTTCCCTTCTCCTACTCTCAAATTCATCACACTGTGAATTCCGCTCCTGACTTCTGTACTTACCCTTTCCTCATTCCCTCCAGTACAGACCTGCTCCAACCTCTGCTGCCCCTCCTCCACTACAAACTTCTGTCCTCTGGGTTTTTACATTGTTGTCGAGAATAACGAGAATAACAGCGATTACCCAGCGAACACTAACAGCAGATAAAATCAGGGTGGTGAGAAATTGTGAAATGCAGCGTTTGTCACTAAGAAGGAAAAAGGAGGCAATTGTAATTTCTGAAAGTGTCATAAGAACACAACCAGGTTTGGTACTTTTTAAAACATATGATACGAATCTCAGATGTGGGCTGATAATTCCTGCCATGCACAATCCTTTATCCTCCACAAAGACACTGGGACAGGTTTCACACCCCACCCATGTACATACAATAATAAAAATTTCCAATACTTTAATTAAATGTTAAAAGATGAACAGATATTTCTCAAAATTATATAGATACAAATGAGAATACAAAGATGCTTTGCTTCGTTAACTATCAGAGGTGAGAATTAAAACAAACAAGTTATAGCTATGACAGCCATCAAGGTGGTTAAAGCAAAAACTAATGGCAACAATAAATATTGACAAGGATGCGAAGAAACTGTCACTTGCTCTTTGCTGGTGTGGTTGTAACATGGTGTGGCCACTGTGGAAAACTCTGTAAATGTCTTAAATCGTCTTAATTGAACATGCAATGCTATGTGTTATACATTGTGGAGGAATGAAGTCTTGCATTCCCACAAAAAGTTAACATAAAATTTACCAAGTTCAGTCAACATGGCCTCAAAGTTAGATGTTGGGACTGGGAACTTGGCTCGTTGAATAAGAATGCTTATTGTGCAAGCATAGGGACCTGAGTTCAAATCTCCAACACACATGTAAGAAGCCAAGCATCTCCATCCCTGTGGAGACAGACAGGAAGATGTTTGGAGCTGGCTGGCTGCCAGGTATCCCCAGATCCAGTGACAGACCAAGCCTCAAGATAACAAGGTAGACAATGATAGAGCAGGCCACTGACATCTTCCCCTGGTCTCCATGAGGATGTAGAGGTACACACACACAGAGAGAGACATCAGAAGGCTTCCAGTGGATACACAGATAAAGCACTATGGTACATCTATACATTTGCCCAAGAGGAACAATTGGTAACCACAGTCATCAAGATGAACCTTTAGGAACATGTTCTAAAAAGCGCCCAGTCTCACAAGGCTCCCATACTGTACGGTTCAATCCATAACATTCTGGTAGAAATTAAAGAAAGGAAAGAAAACCGGTAGAAATAATGGCTGTAGCCAATTGGCGACAAAGAGAGCTGCAAATTGGCACTGTGGGGTACAACAGGAAGCAGTTGGAGTGATGGGGAGGCTCTGCATCTTCCTTGTATCAGCATCAGCATCAGCATCCTGGTTGTGATGCTGCAGAGACTTTTGCAAGAGGCTACCACTGGGGTCACTTGGAAAAGGTATATGGTATTTTTGTATTAATTTTTACAACTGCATATACATTTTTAACTGTCTCAAACTAAAAATTTTAATTTAAGAATATGAACTATGAAATGGGTTAATCCAAGCCGGGAGAGCTAGAGGCAGCAGTTCATCACTGCCAGCCCAAGATATCTGATTAATTAGGCTTTACAGCACTTCACCGAGGTGCAAGGGGCAGAGCGAAGCAAAACCTTTTACCTGGAGAGATGGCTTAGCAGGTAAATCACTTACATGTAAACGTGAGAGCTGAGTTTGGAACTCCAGAACCTAGGGAAAGCTGGACAGGTTACCATGCCTTTGCAATCCCAATGCTCCTATGGGGCTGGAAAGACAGGAGAATGCGGAAGTAGCCATCAGTTAGCTTGGTAAATGCAGCTGCGAGTAACACAGAGGAGGAACGCAACGCCTGACGCCCAAGGTTGTCTTCTGATTTCCACATATGCACTCTGGCACATGTGTGCTCATACTCATGCACACACATGTATATGCACAAGGGAGAAAAACATTTTCATACACATAAATCAGTTCAGTTAATTTGGATGTTGGCAGCTCAGAAAAACCATGCAGAAATGCCTGGGCTACTTCTGCGTGAAGGGCTGTATTTATGCCTAAAGAGGCTCATTGAATATAACACACACCAAGCAGCAAATACAAGGTACAGGCCTGGCTGGCATTTTTCTGACAGATATTTCAGAGCGAGTGTGTTGTACATTGCCAGAAATGAGGTTCGTATTGCAAAGGACACAGAGGTGGAACTCCCAGGTGTCTGAGCAATAGACTGGACAGCCTAGAAAATTGTTCAACCGTTCATTCAGACTGATAAGAATCCCGTGGTTGGGAACATGAAATGGTTTTACTGTCTCCTAAATGGCTCCATCTGTGGCTGCTGTCGCTGAGGTTAGGTCAGGATTGCAGACAGCAGTCTGAGAAGCAGAAGGGAGCAGACTGAGATGCTAATGGGCTTTGCAGAATTAGCTGCGTCAGGCAGAACAGCCCTGGTGGACAGTGGGATGGGAGCCATGCTGCAAATGAATGCAGACACGTTCCTTCTTTTTCTCCCTATTCCAAGCTCACAGTCACAGCTCAAAACACTGGGCCCGTGAGAGATGTCCTTGGTGTGTTTGGAGCTAGTGTCCTCAGATGCTGGTGACTGAGAGAGCTCAAAGAACTGAAAATGTGGGTTATACTTACATGCAGAACTAACTTTTGTGGGGGCTGGTAAAGAACAGAATGGACTCAGTGTCTCTTCTGATAGGTTGAAGAGACATCTGACACTATGGACCATGTATTTCCACCTACACTGTCTGCTCAGTGTGTGTTAATGACCCATCCTGATGGGTCAAATTAGGATGGTTTTGCAAAAACTCAGAGCTGGGCCTATTGACCTTCTGCAGACCGCAAAGAATGCTGAACCACATGAAGATGAGGTAGGTGTCCTTTACCCCTCTCCTGACTG